>NC_052360.1:57288400-57500442 GCF_009727055.1 Benincasa hispida | reverse complement strand
TTTACCAAGAGAATCGTTTACCCACCACCCGGCTTATCTACCGATCGTTTACCTAACCGATCGTTTACAAACCGGTCGTTTACCCACCGATCATTTACCCTCCGATCGTTACCTCCTGACTCACAATCGTCTACTACCTAAGCCACCGATCATTTACCTTTGTCGTCCACTGCCCAGTCTTTACCTGATACTATTCCACACCGCTACTCGTATCTACTCATCCATGATTACCCGAGGAAAGGCAGGCATCTTCAAACCCAAAATCCTTCCTCTCACACCCACAAAGATTGATAGTCCCTACTCACCTTTCAGCGAATCAGCTTCAGTGCTATAAAATACTTGCTCATGAATTCAAGCATAGTCATGATAATGAATTTTCAAGTAATGCTAAATTTCACTATCCATATGGATCAATTGAAACTAGATCTGTAGCGAACAATACTTACCTAGTGTATATTTTTTAAGGAAATTTTCTAAAATATCCTTGAGCAGAAAACAAAAGATCGTCCCAAATTCCATTTTATTGAATATAAATCTTTACAGGCAAAACAACAATCAAAGAAGAATAACATACAATCATAAACATGAATATAGCATGCGAAATAAATACTAGGAGAATTATAAAACCACATTGACTCTTTGGTAAAAATCTTTACTTTGAACAGGAAGACTAACACTAACATACATAGCGCAAGAACGGAAACTCCTTCTTCCTACACGAGATCTCATCTGTCTATCTATTAAATTAAAGTTAAACGGAATTCTGATCACACATCATCACAGAGAACTCTCGTATATGTTATTACTCTTGGGTAAATAAAGGATTATAAGCAATAGATGATGGTTTGTATCTTTGAATCCTTGTGAAGAGAAGGTAAGGAGCATGGAGAGGAGGAGAGGGAAATTATTACAAGAGAACATTGATACTTTTGTTTTTTGGTAAGATGAAACATGCTATCTCACCCTGAATGTAGAATAATTATGATGAAAGTAGAAATACTGACACCAAACTTCAATCCACTGTATAATAATGAGAAATGAGGGAAGAGATTAAGGTAATTTCCAATTTAAATCTAATTATACATATGAGACTATGATTAACATTAAAATATTATAGAAATACACACAAATATGTATATTATGAATGTCAAAATAGTATGAACAAGTGATAGATCATAATATGTAATTATTGTGCTCAGTTAATATTGGCATAATTATCCATAACTCATTATAAAGCCTCTATTATGGTATTTTATATTTTAATTTTCATAACATATGTACCTCAATCAAAACAATGACAAGTTTATATATAAGATTAGTCACATTTATTATTAAATTCAACTTATATGAATTCATCCATATAATTGATATTTGGATCATATCCAAATTTTTAATTCCTCTCAATATAAATCATATTATATTTAATTACATGAATCTCATTTCATATAATTGGTATATTGAATCATATTCAAATTCCCCATATTATCTTAAATTTTTAAAATTTTAAATTAATAATTCCCCCCCCCCAAAAATAAAACAAATTTTTATAAATTAATATATCACATATGTAATTCAATTTAATTAATTTATATCATATACAATTTGAATTTTTTAGGCTCCTGCATGCTGATGTGACAACTTGAATTTTTTAGATATGAATAAAAAGTTTTGATCAATTTTTTAGATGTCATGGAGATATGACGTGATAGTCTTTCTAACTTTAAGAAATTATCATAATTATTGCTACTTTTGTAATATGAGGTTGTAAGTATATGACAATATGTTTGAAGATGTTATATAAAAAACTTGTCAGGTAATAGTGTCAAAAAAATTGAGTTGATTGATGTAAATTGTTCATATATGTGTTTGTTATATTTTGTTAGCTAACATGATTATCCTCTTTAATAATATGTCACCCCCCCCCCCCCCCCTTTGTTGGACTTTCAAAAACAAGAGCAATTAATAGGTAATTTTTCTAAAAAATATAATTTTTATTTTTTTTTAAAAAAAGCACATACTCACTTGGACAAGCCAAAAATGTGTCAAGTATTCCTTAAGTTGCCAGTTTGATCGTCAAGCAAGAATTACATTTGACAAGTGAAAAACAGTCAAGTTATCAAAAACTTGATCCATAATTAAATGTCAAGAATTTAGATACTTGACACTTTAAAATACACGTCAGAGATCCATTATACTTGATAGTTATAAACGTATCAAGTAAATTACAGCTTGATGCTTTAGGTAGGTTAAAAAAAATCTTTCTCTATAATTCTGACACTGGATTATTTGACGTTTTTATAAAAACACGTCTAAGTAATACTTGATACTTGACTACAAAAAAAATGTTAAAGTCAATACAATTTTTTGTAAGTTACTGCCGACCAACTCGGAACGATTTACTTATTTTTTGAAATGAATTGCTGTGAATTTAAATAATAAATTGTTGGTCGGAGGTTTGTGATTGTGGGTCGAGGTCTGTGACAGGGCAAAGGAAGAAATAATTATTATTTCATAGTGGTTGTTCTCAACATCAAATTCTCAAAAGAACCAACATAAAATTGCATGATCACACACAGGGAAAAAAGCTCCACGACATAAGAGTTCAAAAAAAAGTGTTGGAAAATAAATGCTTATGATGCGGAATGAACTGGGCATTGGTCATGTACCTGTCGTACGTCAAAACACTTAGTTGTATCTCTATCAAGCACCCATTTGAAGGAAAAAGGAGAAAAAGTGTTGGAAGAAAAATTTTGCATACCAGGATATAATATAATATTTTGACCACATCCCATATGACAAAAATTTGGGATGTGCCGGACTTTCTATTGAATCTCCTTAATTAGAAAATCGACAGAAACTTCGATGAACATCAAAAGGTTTCGTTTGTTTTTGAAAAGTATCTAGAAATTAAGTATTTTTTTATTCATCTCCATATTTTTCTCTCTTTTAGTAGATGTTAACTTTTGTATATTCAAATGTTGTTTTTTATTGTAATTATTTTCTTTTAATGAAGAAGAATACTTGGATTCATTTTCATATGTCTAAAAAATGAGTAAAAAGATCTATGTCTGACAAGACAGTGCAACTACACATACAATACATTTACAAGTAAGAAAGTATTTTCCAAACTGACAAATGCTTGAAAGCAAAAGTCAATATAATATCAAGTATTTAACAAACCTAATCGAAGGATTTTTGGAAAACAAATAATTACTATTACCTAGAGGAACAAAAATTTATGTTCTCTAGGTCAAATCAAAAGAAAAATCTACTTTAGTTTTAAAGATATTACGTTGCAATGTTATCATATGAGCACTGATAGAATGAATAATATGAATGATCATCTTTATATCATTATCTACTATCTCATATGAAAAAAATGTAAACTTAGAGAGTACTTGCTTAATCTTTTCTGGATTAATTATACTCAGTAATACGACTAACTGAGACAATATGCAACACATGAATTCTAAATTCATGAAATTCCAGACATATTTTACCAATTTTGACATGACATATTAGGTCATCCGGCGTCTATGAATGATGTGAAGCGAATTATTGAGAATTCAAATGGTTCATCCATTTGAAGAGCCACCAAGATTCTTCAATCTATATGACATTTATCATGTGCATAGCTTTGCTCTCAACGGAAAATTAATAATTAGACCATCACCAGTCAAAGTGGAATTGAATCCCCTGCATATTTTAGTAGAACGAATCCTCGTTGATATTGAAGCATTGTAGGGAATAAATGGATATTCAGAATCAAACGGAGTCCCAATGGCTCCATTCTACACTACAAGGCATGACTCGTAGAAAAAGGCTTCCATCAAAACTCGGGCATTGATTTCTTCGAGACATTTAGTCCAGTGGTAAAGGCATCCACCATTCGTATCATCATTAGCCTTGCTGTATCCAAAGGGTGGCAACTGAGACAGTTAGATTTCAATAACACCTTCCTTAATGGGGTCCTCGATGAAGAAGTTTACATGTGCCAACCACAAAGGTTTGTTCATCCCCAACTACCAAATCATGTATGCCACTTACACAAGGCCATATATGGCTCAAACAAGCATCAAGGGCCTGGAACAATACACTGAAGACAGCACTATGTAGTTGGGGCTTTCAGAATGCTAAGTCTGATACATCTCTCTTCATATATCGGAGCACTTCTGCCTTGATACTCTTACTGATATATGTTGATGATGTAATTATTACCGGCACCGATCCGCAGGTAATCAACAAGCTTGTAACAGCCTTAGACTCCAAGTTTGCTCTAAAGGATCTTGGCCAACTCCACTACTTCCTTGGAGTCGAACTGCACAATGTCGCAAATGGAGTTATGCTGAATCAGGAAAAGTATGTCGAGGGCCTACTACACCGCCCTTGACCTTGGAGATCTAAAATTGGCACCCTCTCCGAGTGTTCTGAACAAACAACTCTCCATCTCCGATGGCACTCCCCTTGACGATCCCTATATCTATTGGAGCACAATTGGCGCCCTACAGTACTTAACCACAACGAGACCTGACATTATATATGCGGTTAATCATCTAAGTCAGTACTTAAAGCAACCTATTGACGTTTATTGGCAAACGGTGAAGAGAATACTAAGATATGTGAGTGGCACTCGACACTTTGGCCTCTACATTCAATAGGGTTCCGACCTATCTGTTTCGGCCTTCTTCGATGCCGATTGTGTAACCAATATAAACGATCGAAAATCAGTTTCTGCTTATTGCATCTTTCTTCGTGGTAATCTTATCTCCTGGTCTTTAAAGAAACAATTCGTTGTAACCCGATCCAGCATAGAGTCTGAATATAGAGCGCTAGCTCATGCCTCTGCAGAAATCATCTAGGTGCAACAACTACTGTGTGAGATTGGTGTCAAACAGAAGTCGGCTCCAGCCCTGTGGTGTGACAACCTCAGCGCAGGTGCTCTAGCCATAAATCCGGTGTTTCATGAGCGGACCAAGCACATTGAGATCGACATTCACTTCGTTCGTGATCAAGTCTTCAGTGGTCAGCTTGATGTTCGTTATGTACCATCCTCCGATCAAATCGCTGACTGCCTTACCAAGACCTTAACACACTCACAGTTCTTCCACCTTCGATCCAAACTCGGTGTAGTAGAACTACCCTCTCGTTTGAGTGGGGATGATAAGGATGCCAACACAGCCAGCCACGTCACCAAAGGCAAATCTACTCAACAACTTCGTCAGCAATGAAAGACTTCATAAATTACAGTCTTACCTTTTTACCAAAAGAATAGGTTGGTTACAACAAGTGTATAACCATTTTTTGTTGTTGAATTATTCTTACATTCCCAAATTAGGGATTCCATGTTGTATAAATACAACACCTATGTACATTTCAAAATACAAGAAATATAGAAAGCAAAGTCGTTGCAATACTATTATCTACCCAACTCCTCTTTAATATTATCGTTTACCATCCCATCATGTTCCTCTTCCAACGACCACGAGCGCTTCGACTTCCTACGTGCATCTGTCGTCCTGTTCAATTTCCAATTCTAAGGGAATGAAGAAACAGGGGACTGCATGAAAGATGGGACTTATTTTATTGTTTGAAATTTAATTATCCGAAGTGTCAATTAACCAAGTTTTTTACCAATGAATGCTAGTTAAGTTCTTGTCAAAATTAGTTATGAATTTGGGGCACTTTGCTATTGAACTTATATCCATATCTAAAGTGACATATTTGGAAGGTAAGAGATGGATATAAGAAAATTTTCTATGTATTAAAGATTTAATATTATTGTAGCAACCAATACCAAGATTTGATATGCTAACTAATGAAAACGAGCCAAACATATCAATAAATACATTTTTCGGTAAATTATTAGTTATGAGTAGTGCACCTACTTAGCTTATTCCATTTTCAATTAGATTAATAGGAATTTATTGTACGTCTAAACATAAATGAATCGCTCGTTTTGACATTTATTGGGAAAAAAAGAAACTAAATATTCTTACAAACTACTAATTTTGTTAAAGATTATAAAAGATAATCCAAAATGTTTAGTTTGCTAAAAAGAAAAAAAACTATATTTAGTTTTTGAACTTAAGTTTAGTATGTGAAATTTCTCTATCTTAAGATAAGGGTTTATGTTAACTCTAAAACTTACCTAACTTGAGGTTCTATAAATCGACTTACAAAACCCACCTCTTATTCTATGTACTAATTTTTATTATTATTCACAACAAATAATAACAATTAGGATTGACAAAAAAAAATCTGTAGAGTCGGATAATCATTGATTTGACTGGGGTGGGGTCGAACTGGGGACTTTCTTCAGACGGTATCCTCGTCCCGACCCCGGCTCCGATTAAAACCCATCTCGATTAATTCTTTTTATATTTTTAAATATAATATAATATACGGTTTTTTTTTTTAAAGAAAGTTAGTAAATATTATATTCCAAGCCCAACTGAAATGCCCAATACTCCAGCCCAAGGCCAAACCTAAACCCTAATCTATCACCTTCTTCTTTTCAATATTCATTTGGCAAATTTTCTTTCACCCTAAATATTCTCATCCCTTCCCTTCTTAGTTCCTTCACGAATCACGACTTCACATTCAGCCGGAGCTGCTGTCGGCAAAGTGTCGTCGTCTTCGACCATGCCAAAGCCCGACCACGGTCAAGATCTGTCGTGCACCGTCGAAGTCGAAGCCGACGCCGATCGAACTCGAAGCCCACCGTCGTTGAGTTCCTGCCATTTGTGTTGCCGTTCAGTCGAAGCCCACTGCCTACACTATGTTGCTTTGCTGCCGCCTAGATTATAAGTTTTTTAAAAATATATTAATATTATTTTTTTACAGTGAATATAAATCGGCAGAGATTTTCTTTTCAACATTATTTCATATATCTTTGTTTTTATGATTTTTTTTTTATACTTTCACTAAACATTCTTGAGAAGGTGTGTTAGAAGTTTCTCAATTGATTTTTTGTCTTTTTAACATTATTGAGTTTAGAGATAACAGTTAATATGGTGGATGCTATTTTAGGAAATTTTGTTATACTTTTTTTAAGAAAATAATCACTAAAAAAAATAATCTACTTGGATCATGGTGAGAATATGTGTTTACGTAGTTTGTTGTGGGTTAGTTGTTCTTATTGATTTGTTTTTCATTTAAAAAAATAAGTAATTTTCTAAAGGAAAAAATATTTTCGGAACTGGGATTAAAAGGGGATGGATCTATGTAGGGACCCATTTTTCATCCCAGTCCAGGAAACGAGGGTGGAGATGAGAGTAAATTCCCCGTGAAGACGGAACGAAACTTCCCTCCATCTGACACCGACAATATTGTCAACCTTAATAACAATAATGTTGTCAACCTTAATAACAACAATAACAATCTTTCCTAAATTACAAAACCTAACAAACTCAAAATTGTAAAATTCATTTAACAAAAAGAAAACTTCTAGTACAAAAACTACATTTATAGAAAAGTTTGATAACATCGTAAATGATCTATTTGAGTATTGTTTACCATTTCTATCGTTGACGATTCAATTCTCTATTCATAATTATTGAACTAAAACAAACAATAGAATCAATCAATGGTGTCTCATATTTTAGCATTTACATAAAAGAATTTGTAGCAATTTATCTCCATAATTGTTGTTCTATGTTTGGACTTTCTTTCTTTGAAATTAAGATAGTAATATCTTGTTTTAAAGGATTAGATGAGAAATTTGTTTTTGTGTTTTTGTCCACGTTTGGAAGGAGATCCGTCTACTTTTTTGGAGGAAAAAAAAAACAATAACAATTTTTCTTAAATTTTCCTCCAAATTTCAATTTTTCTCTTTTGATAATTTAAAATTTCCTCTTAAAATACCAAAATTAGTTGAATTCAGTGGTATTGGTATGTGTTCCGATCCAAAAGGATGGATGTTCAATCCCCATCCAATCCCCACCCCACAATTGTTGTACTAAAAAAATTCCTCCTAAAATTGATAAAAGAACAAAATTTGAAAAAAAAATTAATTAAAATCGTTAAGAAGACCATATATGTATTTTCCAAATTTCCGACCTCCAATCTCTAGAGTAGAAGAATATGCTAATTACCATTAAATTAAGTTCCAATCTCTAACTTTTAGAGTGGAAGAACATGCTAATTACTATTAAACTAAGTTCATTTGATGAATGATAATAATTAATCTTACAATTTTCTTGATTGATTTTTCATTTATGAAATCATTTAAGGAAGAAAAGAAGTTGTCATTCCACTCTTGTTTTTAACTTTGATTTCTAAAGAGCTTATCTAAAAGTGCAATTTAAAATTCCTTTTCTAAAAAATTCAATTTACAACAATTTTTTTTCCATAAAACAAACCTTTTGTGAGAGGTTGGAACTTAATTTAATGGTAATTAGCATATTGTATGATTTACAACAATTTAACTTTGTTGTTTTTATTGTTTGTACTTAAATTTATTGATCCGACGTGACTAGAAAAATCTCAATATGGTCTATCAATGATTCATTTATGGGGAATTGAAGTGTAGGCTGGAATTTGAGATTTTATTGACAAAACCGTCTAGGAATAAGAATTATGGCAACTCATGTGACATGGCAATAAACCCTCCTAATTTTGGCCATGTAGTGCTCTAACTTTACCATTAAGATTTGATTTAAAATAAATCAATCTCTTTCTCATTTTATCATCTTTTGAAATTTAAAATTTATTTTTAATATAAAAATTAGATTTTGATAACTACTTCACGAATTGATTTAAAATAAATCAATCTCTTCCTCATTTTAATTTAAAATTTATTTTTAATATAAAAATTAGATTTTGATAACTACTTCACGAATTGATTTAAAATAAATCAATCTCTTCCTCATTTTTCTCCCCTAATTGATTCAAATTAGCTATTTATTTTGATTTGATTTAACCACTTTTCGAAAATATTTAGAACTAATCAATATTTAATTTGTTTATCACCATTTGAATTTTAATTTATAATACATCTTTGATAAACTGTATATTTCTTTTAAATTTGATCATTTTTTGTATTTTAAATTACCTTTTATTTATTATCATCTTATTATATTATTATATCATTAATTTATCTTTTTGACAAACAAATAAGTATTCACTTTTGCAATCTCGTTGTTTTTGCTATGTCTCTACAACGAATTAGGCCTTTTAATAGGTTTGCGTGGTTGATGAAGTTATGAAAATAGAATTATGAATACAGTATAATTATAAATAAACAAACTCTCTTCCTGATTTTCTTCCCCAAATTATATTTGAATTTATATTTTATTATCAAATTAGATTTTATCTAACTACTTCTTGATTTTTTTTAATCAGAATAAACAAAAACTTACTGTTTTTTTCTCTCCAGTTTATATTTGAATTTATTGTTTCTTATCAAATTTGATTTTATCCAACTAATTTTTTATTTTTTTATATGTTTAATACAAATTTAATTGTATCTAGATATTTTTTTATTAGTCTATACATATTGTTATCAAACTAATTTGATTTTTTTTTTCCTTTATATTTTCGATGTTTTCAATTTTTCATATATAAACATGTAAAAATAGCTTGTTGAACCTAAAAAAAAACATATAAATGAGAATTAAATTTTAAATGTCTAAAACATGTGGGGCCCTTTCAATTAACTTTAAATGTAAAAAATTATCTAACCAGAGGCATCATCCCAGAAAACTCCATTAATCCACATCCATAAAACTATTTAACAATTAAACAGAGTGCATACATGCTTTACCCATCGAGAAGTAAATGTTATTCTTTGCATCAATGAATTTGGAATATGAGAATATGACTCTGACACCAATTGAAAGAACTCTTATCAAAGAGCATCTCTGAGCGGAAGCAAGATCGTTTCAAACTCATTGTGACAGAACTACTGCATTCACAATCAAACATACTAGTTATGCATTTTACAACAAATTACGGCATGCTTTGAACTTTAAACAACAAAGGAACGAGATACATACCAGTTGAAGAACTCTTCTTCGCTTTAAATCTCGCTCTCGTCAATCCAGCCAATTTCGATGTCTTTGAGATCGTCAAGCCTATCGTCACTAAATCTCGTTGTCGTCTACCACCAAATGGACTCCTCACGAACAAGGCAACAATGGAGGACACAACCACTCGGAAACCTTAGTATTCTCGGAGTGAGAATCCAGGAGGTATGAGCTCTGTTGGATTTGGTAGAGAGAAGGAGGAAGGAACGATCATTTACCATGACAAAGCAAGTGGGAATATCTGAAGTCTATCATATAGACGACTGTTTGATCGTTTAGTAAAAGGTGCATGATTGTGTAGTAAAAGGGACTTGATCGTTTAGACGATCATTTAGTAAAATCACTTGAGCACGCGATCGTTTCGTAAATACTATGCAATCGTTTAGGAATAGCGTGTGTGTACATGATCATTTAGTAAACTTGAGCTATCGGGTATGCTCTCATTTACTAGGCGATGGGTAGTGTACTCAACGTGAAGCGATTAACCAATCTCTTTGCAAAATGAAAACTATTTTCATTTTATCCTTCAGTTACGAAAATTGATTGCAACCTCCCACCATCTCATTCGGTTATGGAGAAAAAACCGCCAACAATTATCTTATAATTGTTTAATTAAAAAAATAAATATAATCATATTATATTTATAACCTATATTTTAATATCATATCATATGCAACATATGGATCATAATCTTTTTTTCCTCCACTAGATATAAATCATATTTATATCTTTTTCTTCCAATTAATGTATCTCATACATCAGGTCAACTATATCATATATAATTGACTAGTTCAATCATATCATATATAATCGAACTCCCTCTTGTCAATTTGAACACTTCAAACTAACTCAAAAACTGATTCTCAGCTTGAATCTATTAAGCTACCAAGGGAACCTTGTAGACCTATGGCTCGAAGCTCCAACGGTACATGAATAGCTGACTAAACTCTTTAGCCACGAGATCCACCATCCATTAACTACCAGGCATTCCACTAAAGACCAACAGCTACACTCTTCTCACTACAGATATATTTCTGTGTTCATCAAATATAATCAATCAACAGTACGATAACCCTTCACAAATGCTCGTAAGTATAGTCAGACCAATTTACCGTTTTGCCCCTAATCGTTTAAGCCTCAGAATTAGCCCTTAAGAGAGCAATTTATCTCCTTACCCTTGCTTCGGGGAAGAAGTGAATTTCATCTTGTGTAGCTGAGTTCCCAGCTCCAAAATCAGATGAATCCCCAAAGTAGTAGATTTGAGTCGACGATCTGGCCACTCGCACCCATGCAATCAAATGACCGCCCTCAAAGGCAGGAGTTCCCAACTCACTCAGGATTGAGGTCATGTTACCTATGGTCATCCTAGTGAAGTGAAGTCTTTGTCATGAATGGTGTTATATAACGAGATTATAACACTTCGTGGTTCGATCTTATATAAACTCCTTTGTATAGGACACCCCCGCTCACATGTCTCCACATGAATGATCAGGATCAGACCATCTGTAGTAAGTCACAACACTTGCAACTATTCTACAAAGCGGGCCGCATCCGTAGCGTTACCAGGATAAGATTTTCCTCCTATATCCATATACTACAGACCATTTTGGTTATCAAGGCATGATCCACTCGTATGTCTCCACCTACAAACTTATAACTACAACCAAGGATCTTAGTTTATTGGTTTGTGGTAAAGCAATTAAAACATCCAATGTTTCATAGACAATAGTGAAGAAAAATATCATATATTATTACATGACAAGTGTTTGTTCAATACAATGTTTACAAAGTACAGGACCCAACGAGAGTTTAGGGCATCATCCCCAACAATTTTCTCTTCCATATTTCATTGCTGACTTTACTTCTTTGTAGGAGTTGTGGATCGAATTAATCAAAATGGTAGCTTCACTTTTTTTTATCCTAATTTCTTCTCATACTGATTAAAACTATTTGTACGTTTCTTTAACTCATCTAAATTTTCTTCTAGTGATTTTGCAGGATTCATTTTAAAGGAGAGCAACCTCTCTCGAATCTAAAGCTTATTCAGTCAATCTTTTTTTATCATTCTCTGATAGTAATTTTGACTATATTTCAAAATCTAAAGGTTCATCGATTACCTATCTGAGCACATTGTCTGAAATGTTAAGGATCAGTGTTGTAGTAGTAGTCTCATCCACCGTTTGTTTCTCCTCAACAATGATTGGGGCAAGTAAGGCCTTAAGATCCTCTAATGCTTTCATTGCCTTTTGTGCAGTAAGGATAGTCTTGACCTTTTTAGACCAGAGAGTGAAGTCCTATGCGCCACTAAATTTTTCAATCTCATATTTTGTCGAAGTCGTTCCTTTCTTCAAATGTTGATTATAGTATTCTTCTTGAATCTCCTTTACCTGGTTCTGATACCAATTGTAAAAAGGAAATAATATCTGATAGATGACAACAATTCACTCCATGAGGTACTTCATCAGAACACTTATAAACAAACTTCTCTCTTACTTTACTTTCTTTGTATTGTAACATGCAAACCCTTGATGAGAAAATTCAAAATCTCCGACGATTTCTCTAGAAATCAATCAATAACAAATTGTAACAAAAAATCAGATGATGGTGATAATGAAGAAGAAATGAGGAAGAAAATTAACAACAGAAATATAGTGGTTCGGCAAATAATACCTACATCCACTTTAAAAATAGTTTGAGAAAAATTTCATTCAACAGTAGAATGGAGACAAAATATAAGATGGGTCCTCTCAATTTCTAACTCTCTCATTCTATTTCTTTTTCTTGATTCCCCAAGTACAAAAAAATCATCTCACAACTTTTTACTTCTATTTTTTCTCTCTTTTTACACAATTTTAAAGCTCCTTTTTCATAACAGAATACTTTTTTTGTTTAGGTTTGTTTGGAGATAACGGATTTTATTTGTTATTGCTGACGTGGAGCAAAGCCTTGGTTTATCAGTTAAGAACTCATGTAATTTGATTTCAATTATTTAACACAACCAGTATTTAACGTTGAAATATGATAACCAAGACTTTATTGATTCATAGAAAATTAAAACCATTAAATATATATAGTCTCATTGCCACCACTAATCCCTTCTCCAATTATGTTGTAACATAAACGTGATTGATTCGACATTTTCGAGTCAGGATCCATATTTTCTTCATGCTTAGTCAATTCATCATTATCATTATTATTATTTGAGAAAATTTCCCATGTCCTATGATTGAAGAGACATTACAGCCATCTGCCTAATTAATGCTTTATTTTGGAAGTTGGATTTGGAATAGGTCTCTTCAATTATTGTCCCATTTGTGCCTTTCTAGATATGATACTTGATTCATACATTAGCAAATTTGCAATTTTGATTTACTTTCTAATATTGATTGATCCATATATTAGATTAGGAAATTGATGGAATCCACATTTGTATTGGACCTTTTTCAAAATCTATCAAAAAATTAAATTAATTTCATCATTTTGTTATTAAAAAAAGAAAAAACTTATTGATGTAATTACAAAATCATCTGAATTTATTTGTTTATTATCTTACCAATGATATAAATGATTTATAAGTATAATATTTATAGCCACAAAATAGAATCCTCTTAACTTCCCATTGTTGTAATCTCTTTAGTAGGCTCTGTCTAAGTTCTAGCATAATGATACAAATGTATCTATCATATGATAAATATAAACAATAATCTATGCGATCTATCACAAACGATCATTTAAAATAAATTTATTACATACTTTTTCATATTAGAATAATTATATCATATAATATTAAAGATTAATTATTATTTTTTTAGTTCAATAAATGAGGTAAGACTTAATTCTTTGACCTATTCGTAATATTGGATATACGTATTGACCAATTAAGTCAGGTTTAGGTTCACAAAAAAAATTATTTATGTTTTTATAAAATAAATAACACATTTCAACGGTTGTATCCACTTGACTTTTCTAATTTACCATGTAATATAATTTGGATATGGATAATAAATTTATAATTTGAAAAAAGAAGCTAAAGTGAGCAAAATTTTCTCAGTAGTATTTTCTTTTACACTTCAATGATAATTGATGTATATTATCTTTTTTAAGTCGAGGTCTAAATTTTCATCCTCTCATTTTCGGTACTAAAAAATTGACAAAAAAGAAAAAGAAAATAAAACAAATAATTGGACTATTCGATATTAACTTTTTGTATTAACTTTTACTCTTAAATTTTACAACTTATCTTACCATTCACGTCATTAGAACACCTATAAAATCCTCTGATTTCTATATACTCTTTTTAAGAAATATGTGGAGTGAAGAATCGAATTTCTGACTTCGAAACTAATAGTATAAGTATTATGTTAATTGAATTATGCTTAAACGTGATTGATTAATGAAAAAAAATCGTTTAGTTAATAATATTTTAAAAAATCATTCTAACATCTTTTTTCTCTTAAATTCTATTAATCTTGTACGAAACAGTATTTTATAATTGATTATAACTCCTTTTATTACAACAAAATGAGAAAGTAAATATTCGTCATGATTCACAGTATTTACTAAATAATAGAATTGTATCAATTTAACAATTCATTTTCCATACAAGAAATTAACTATTTTCTCTCCAAAACTCTCAAACAATCTCATTCTCATTTTTTATATAGTAGCTCCACATTTTCATTAGTTATTTTTATCTTTCCACATTTTTCTCTAATTCATAAAATAACCACAACATTTTTATTAATTAATTTACTAAATTTCTCTCTAATTGTTAACCCTAGTAATAAATTTTCTTCCTCAAAAAATTATTCTAATAGAAAAAACCATACTTTCTCTCAAGAAAAAAAAAACCATATTAATCTGTTTCTTATTTCTATTCTTTTTAATAAAACTAAATTACGGTTGACGTGGACACGCGTCATTTATTTGTCCACGTCATTACCTCCATGTTGACCCTAGCTTAATATTCGCCCACGTGGGAAGCCTCTCCGTGAAGATATACCGTTCGCCGTCCCTATCGGTTAACATTGCCCTCAACCGCTCCGATCCCACAACGTGACCTGACGGTCTCCTTCGGTAACCCGTCACGGAACTGTAGCATTAAATTTTCGTTCCTGGTCATAAAAGAATAGGCAATGAAGTGAATATAACATAAATAATAAATATTTAGCCTTGTTTAGAAAGGAAAAAGAAAAATATTTATCTATTTAAATAATTATTTTATTTTGATAATTTTTCTTTAGAAATATCTATTGATATTGATATTTTAATAATATTTCTATTGATATTTTAATAAAATTCAAACTTCGATATTTAAAACCTTGAATGAAACTATATACACAAAAGAAATAAAGAAGAATATCTTTTTTTTTTAAAAAAAATCATCTTAAAATTTATAAGCGAACCGACATCTTTCAATTTAAAATTGATGCAAGAATGAATTTCAAAGGTAATCTCAATATAAATTGATCCACTTTATTAAAACAACTATAAATCTCATCCAATATTTTTCTAACAAAACTATAGAATGACGTAAATTGATATAGTTATAAAAGTTTGAAATTTAAATTGATATCATTATTAATTTCTAATTTTAATCGATACGTTACCAAAAGTTTAGAGGTAAGTTGTTTATATATATATATATATATATCTTAAATATTTATTTTCTCTTTATATTTTCAAACAAATAATTTTAGTTATCGAAAATTGAATTTAGTTTATACTTGACCCATAAAATTTTTAAAGCACTATGTTCGACTTATTAGATTTGTCTTTGATTTTTAATCTATATAATTTAATTTTTGTTTTTTCCTAAAGGTCTGAGAGTAAAGTTAATCACTCGTTGACATAATAAAGGGATAACATGATCATTAACGGATTAAAATATGCTAATTAAATTTTACTAGCCAACTTTTAAATGATATAACTCAATTGATTAATATATTATCATAGTTAAGAGATCAAATGTTTAAATTTTCACATTCTACGTATTGTTAAATTTATTAAGAAAAAACTTTATCATAAGTATTTTAAAAATGAGTTGTAATTTTTTTTTATACATATTTAGGAAAGTGGCTTCAAACTTAGAAATCAATTAAGAATCAAATTCAAACTTTGAAAATCAAACCTGTCAATTTTGGAATCTCAAATATTTGCTGTGAAAATTGAACCACAAAATAAAAATTTTGAAGTGTATTTTTCCTAAAAAAAAAGAAAAAAAAAAGAAGAAAAAAAAGAACATTTAAAAGTTGTGAATATTTTCTAATTTAGTGTTTTAAAATGTCAATTTTTTACCGATTAAAAAAAGAGTAATTTTTTCCAACATAGAAGAAAACATTTTTTTAATGTATTTTTTAGTACAACCAACCAGTTATAATTGGCGGAAAGAAAGCCAATTTACCATCTTATGTATTAACACTTTTCAATTAATTATCTATAAATGTTAAAATTGATTGATAATAAATTTAGGTGACATAATTTTTATCGAATAGACATAAATTTAGAGAAAAATATAGTATAAAACTCGAAATGTCCACCAATTTCACAAAGATATAGAGGAGAAAGTATAATGTATTTCTTAATTTCATTAAATATTATGTTGTGCAAGTTTACTGTTAATTTTAACATTCTAACCTAGATAGAAAATTAAATCAAACAACCAAAATTTGTTTTTTTTTTTTTTTTTCCTTTTGAAAAACTTAATAGTTAATATCAAATAAAGTATAATTTTGCCAAAATGATCTTAGGTTATCTAATATATTCTTTAGTTTTTTTAAAAAAATCGTATATAAGGTAAAAGAATCAATCTTTAATGTCGAGGTTGAAAGCAAAGTCTTATCATAGTTGAGTTGCATTCACTGTGACTGTTAATATCTAAGTTAGAGGTTCAATTCTCCCTTCTCATGTATTATAGAAATAAAGTTTAACGATAATTCAATACTTTATATGTTGCTTTTGAGGTCGAAGATTCAAATTCTAGTATTCACAATTGTTATTAAGAAATCAATAAACAAAGATAAATAGAAAACATAAACAATAAAGAATCTAGAGATTTACATGGTTGACTAATAATTTGTTAATTAGAAGAAGAAATAATTTATGGTCGAGGAAACATAAATACAAACACAACTTTCGTTCTTGATAAAAAAAAAAAAAAAAATCAAGAGATTCGACGGTTCTATTAAAAAAATAATAATAAATCCAAATATCCACATATATTAAACTAAAAAAGAAACGACATATATTTAGAAGGGAAAAAAAAAAAAAAAAAAAAAAAAAAAAAAGAAGAAAAAGAAAAAGAAAAAAGAAAGTGTGATTTATCTATTCCATTTTTTAAGACCAAACCAAATAAACAAGTACAGCCGCTACCGGAAAATCAACGATCCCGAAACTCCTCCGCCGCGAAGCGCAGAAAAGAGAGAGGGAGAGATATTACAGCGCTGATACGGAGGGAAGAAAGGAAGAAGAAGTAGAATCAGAATAGGATTAACGATGCATTTTGTAAATGCGGTGATGTTGACTCGAATGCTCACTCGGAATTCCGGTCTTGAATCGGAAGCCGGTGGAATTCCGTTCGGATCGTTGTTGTGGTTCACCTACGCTGGGATCTCATGTGTCTTTGTTCTATTCGCCGGAATCATGTCCGGTTTGACCCTTGGTCTCATGTCTCTTGGTCTCGTCGACCTCGAAATTCTTCAACGGAGTGGCACCCCTGTGGAGAAGAAACAAGCTGGTTTGTTTTTCTTCAATTTATGGTTCTGGTTCTTCGAATCCAATTCCCATGGGATTCGATTAATCGGAAAATGAAATTTAGAACATATGTCTGTGCGTGTGGAGTGAATTCATGCGTGCGCTTCTAGCTTGCATAATTTTGCTGCTTACGATTACGATTACGATTACGATTGTGCATTATTCTAATTTGTTACGAGTTGCGATTGTTTGCTTTCAGCGGCTATACTACCAGTGGTTCAAAAGCAGCACCAGCTTCTTGTTACGTTGCTATTATGCAATGCCATTGCAATGGAGGTAATTGAATTTATTGGATCCGGAACCCTTTTCTTTTTTATAATGCATACAAAACAGGGATGTTCTTCATTTCTTTTGAAACGAGGATGACTTTTAGGTGGAGAAATTAATGTTAGAAATTGTGGGGTTTATCTATGAATTTTTCAGTCAAATGACAAATGTTATTTTCCTCAATATATTCGTTGTGGTATTGTGGATACCTGTTTTGAATTTTGTATAGCTTCTTACTGTTTCGGGATTTGCTACCTGCAGGCACTTCCTATATACTTGGATAAACTTTTTAATCAGTATGTTGCTATAATCCTCTCTGTGACATTTGTATTGGCATTTGGAGAGGTATGATGTTTTATCTTTTTTTATACTTGTTTCTGGTTTTTCCTTAACCCGGATGCATGTATATGAATGATTTATGCTGTTTTGTTTGGAATGCTTTCTGTTATTTCTAGGTTATACCACAAGCGATATGCACCCGGTATGGACTTGCTGTAGGTGCCAATTTTGTGTGTCTTGTACGAATTTTGATGGTTATTTGCTACCCAATTGCTTATCCCATCGGGAAGGTAATTTTCTAGGAATGTTGTTAGGTTGACTTTGTAGTAAGCATGTGAGCTACGTTAAAAGGGAACAATTTCTTTTATCATGAAAAGATCATTTTTGTTTGTGCTAATTACGTTAGAATGACTATATGGCATCTTTATAGTTACAAGGACTTTATCAAGATAGAAAAATTGCAATTGATAAATATTATATTCAAATTAATCGGATAATTCTGAAAAAAGTTTAGGTGCATGATCAAGTAGTATATAGCACCTTTAAGAGCATGATTGAAGAGCCTTGGCTGGTATCTTTTGCACCTTTGCTTGTTTTCTACAATATTGATGCCCGTCCTTGAGGATATTTTTTAAGTTGAGCTGTAGGCACTGAAAATGAGATCCTGGAAGATTCTCTTAGAATTATCACAGGGTATTGCAAGCCAACGGCTGTGGGTGGCTATGCCTTGGTTTCAGCTAAATCCTTGAAAGGTTCCATGCAGGCTAAACTTCTCTTCTTGAAGAATAATATGTATGCAGGCTTCTTATTGCTGTATGTACGGATTTCAAATTATTTATGTGGATGATAGCAACATTTCAAATTTGTTTTCCATCCTCGTTTTTCTTATATAGTGAGTCATTAGGGGCATATGGAGGTATTCGTGCATTGTATTATTGAAATGAACTAAGGTTGTCAGAGAAGAGTGTTGGCTGCTTCCTATTATCTTACCTTGCCGTTGCTTTGGTCCTCTCTTTCATTAGTGTTGACTACCAAAGCCAATTAAAATTTTCTTACACTTCAGATTCTTGATTGTTTGCTGGGACATAATGAGGCATTGTTTAGGCGTGCTCAATTAAAAGCTCTCGTCTCCATCCACAGTCTGGAGGTATATGAATAAGTTTGGTGCAAAATGCTTTCAATTCCGGTCATCTTTTTTCTCTTTTAAATCTTACTACTTGTGTATAGGCTGGAAAGGGTGGTGAACTCACCCATGATGAAACAACAATCATTAGTGGAGCTTTAGATTTAACTGAAAAGGTAATGGCTGCAATATCATCAACCCTCTGCTGCGACCCCCTCATGTTTCCAAACTATTGCGTACTTTAAATCTTGGAGTTGTTTCTTATCTAATTTGAACAGACAGCTGAGGAGGCTATGACACCTATTGAATCAACTTTTTCCTTGGATGTCAATTCAAAATTGGACTGGTAAGGCTGCTCTTATATGTCTGGCAGTTGTTAACTTCCTTACTTCGATAGTGAGAATTGCTGAAAAATCTACCTTTTGAAATTAGCTCTTACCATGGTCATTATAATATTAATTAATCACAGTATCAGCTCTCTGTTCTCATTTCATTCAAATCATACGAAGATAGTTGGTAGTATATGAGTTTAATGATTCCTTTGGAATAAATATTGTGGTACTCTGGATGTCGCCTTGCTGGTTAAAAATGTTGCTTCATTCTTGTCTCTTACCGATTTTCCAGCGATTCTAATCTCGATAAACACGTTTCTTGGAATGAGTTTCTTCACTCTTTAAGGATATTTTAGGAAGTAATTTGCAAAGCTTTTAATTGTGTGCATTGCCTCACCTTTTTCTTAAACTACTAACTCAGGGAAGCGATGGGAAAAATTCTTGCTCGTGGTCATAGTCGAGTTCCTGTCTATTCTGGGAATCCAAAAAATATCATAGGGCTTCTACTGGTGGGTATTGTAATAATCTTCTACAAAAAGTTTCCTCGTTCAAGATATTGGATGTTTTTCTTTATTTCCTACTGTTTTCTTCATTTTGTCTATCTGTGACTTTACCTGCCTGGAATCAGGTGAAAAGTCTTCTAACAGTACGACCTGAAACAGAGACCCCAGTCAGTGCTGTTTCTATTCGGAGAATTCCCAGGTGCGTTTGCTATGCTGCCACTCTCCTTTGCTGCCCCCTGCCTCAGTTTTCTAGAAGCAGTTTTTAATTGTTACTTATTACTTAATTTATATTCTTATGAATGCCAGGGTTCCTTCGGACATGCCTCTTTATGACATATTGAACGAATTTCAGAAAGGGAGTAGTCACATGGCTGCTGTTGTGAAAGTAAAAGGGAAAAGCAAGGCTCTTCCTCCCACATTAGATGGAGAAGAATCTGAGGAAAACAAAGTCTCAGGCACGGAATCCCAACTGACAGCTCCTTTGCTACGTAAGCATGATGAGAATTCAGATAGTGTAGTCCTTGATATTGATAGAACTTCGAAGACTTCTGGTATAAGTAGGCAACCTTCTTACCGACGCAATGATGCTTCTTCTATAAATGGGTTGAGCCATTCATCAGAGGACATAGAAGATGGTGAAGTTATCGGTATAATCACCCTTGAAGATGTATTTGAAGAACTTTTGCAGGTAAAACTTCTCCCTCTTCTCTTTGGAATCATAACGTTACCTATAATTTTAAACTATGCTGTAACATGTCTCAATTGATGCAGGAGGAGATTGTTGATGAAACAGACGAGTATGTTGATGTTCACAAAAGGTATTGTCAGTTAATGCTTCTAATTAGTTCATTCAAACTTTCAACACCACATATTAAATGTTATCGTCTCATTTGTTTCAATTATATCTTTTGCAGAATTCGTGTCGCTGCAGCTGCGGCTGCTTCCTCTATGGCAAGAGCTCCATCGATTAGGAGACTAACTGCTCAAAAGGTAGCAGTGTTTGTCTCATTTACACATTCCACAAGTATCATGTTCTCTTCAATTGTTCTCTTGTGTGTTCGGAGACGAAAGTTATGATATTCCTTTATCAGCCGGGTGGGGGTGGGGGGGCGCATATTCCTAGGTCCTATGTGACCGTTGTGGATTAGGTTTATTCCGCCTTGGGTTGGTTTTGATCAATATCATCTATATTTGCTATTGCTCTATACTTGTTCTCGTAGTCTGGGAAATGAATCGAGGCTGATCCATTCTATCAGCACTAATCCTATGATATGCTCCAAAAAAAAAGAAAAGAAACAGAAAAATCCAGCTCAATCTTAGAGCTCAAAATTCCAGGATAGTTTTCCTACATGATATAATATGTGAAAATTTGATTACAAACGAAAATTAAAAAACAAAAAACAAAAAATTTACACAGCAGAACATCAGGCTCTAAATGAACCATAATGAAATTATTGGTGCAGGGAAGTTGGTGTGTAATGCTTAGCACAATCAAAAGTTTCTAGTCAAGAGCTTATTGGATATTAGTTCTTACCTTTCTAAATATTGTTCTCATTATTCAATGCAATCTTGTGTTTCCTTTGTAATTTCCCAGGGAGCTCAACTTCAAACTAAGCAGGCCCAAACACCAAAGAAGTCTTCTGAGGAACTTCTAGGAACATCTTATAACAAGTCTTGAAACTGTTTGACAGTAGAAAGTTCTGAGCTCAAGTTTCAACTGCCACTCCCCAACACTTCCTTCCATGACAAAAATCCTCAGGTAAACAAACTACAAGCTAAATCTGAAGCTTACCATGTATGTAAAATTTGAGATTTTTAGACCATTTAATTGGAACTGAGAGTATTATATGTTGGGATCACCAAATTTTGCCCCATCTAATCATGGCCCTTTTTTTTTTTTTGGGAATTCTAGTAATGATTTTTCGCTCTTTTTTTCTTCTTTTGTTTTTTTACAAATTAAAACTTTTGCTATATGTGTTTGTTGTCCATTTTATTTTGTTATTTAGGGCTATTAGAATATGAACATCATCACCTAATGAAAAAATAATATTCTTGCATTGAAAAAGTTTAATTGCACACTCACGGACTGAAGAGAAAATTATTTTTTTAATATGAAATTTCATATAATTATTTACAATAATTAAAAAATATTACTTTAGGGACATTTTAAATATGCTTTTAAAAGATTCGGGAACTGAAAAGTTACCAAACACATTGGAACTAAAAAGATATAATTTGAAAATTTATAGATTAGATGTACCTATTATTCAAAATTTGGGGATTAAAAAGATTATTTTAAAATCAAAGAAAGGTATATTCTTTTCTAAAAACTCCGAGAACTAAAAAGGTCAATTTTCCTAAAATGTTTTTTTTTTCCTAGCAACAACTATCAAATAAGTATTAAATCCTAATCTAACAATGATTATACTAATATGTTCATTTTGGTCATTAATGTTAAGGGTGGGTTTGAAATACATTTGAAAGTGTTTAATTTAAAAATTAAGTCATTTTGGAAGAAATTGGAGGATTTGACAATCACTTGAAATAGCTTTTCAAGTGTATTTTAATTCGATTTTATCAAAAGTGTTCAAATAATTTTTTATTTTTTTTTGAAAAAAAAAAAAAAATCTCAGCTCAATCTAAATGGGTCTTAAATCACAAGTTAGTACTGATTTTACTTGCTTTTTTTAGGGTAAAAGTTAGAATTTGCCAAATACTTGTTATTTTATATCTGATTTTTCTAAAATTATAGCTGTCAGAAATTATCATAAAAGCCCTAGCAATATCAAACAAAACGTTAATCTTTTTAAGTTTAAATATTTTTCAACGATAACTTTTCTGTCCATTAATGTAAAATTAATTACTGTAAAACTTTAGAGAAGGAATGATGCTAAACAAAACAAGAAAAAGTTAAAAGATGGTCTATTTCTTTAACATAAATAAATAAATAAATAAATGAAAGAAAAATAAAAAAATTTCTTTGATTATGCTTTTGCTAGCTCATTAAAGTATGTGTTAATCGCATTTAAAACAAATCTAAGAGTTTTAGGATGTGTTTGGAATGCATTTTCAAATGTTTAATTTAAAAATAAGTCATTAAAAAAAATTGAAGTGTTTGACATCTCTTCAAAATAGTTTTTGAAGAGTATTTTCAATAATCTTCGTCAAAAGTGCTTAAATAAAAATGAGTTTTTTTTTTTTAAAAAAATTAAGTCAATCCAAACGTGCCCTTAATCACATTTAAAATAATCATGGCGATCTCTACGAGAAAAGTCAATAGCTTCTTGACCATGAAAATTCAAGTACGAGAAAAGTCAAAGGGAGAGAATAGTTAAGAAAGAAGACTTCATGAGATGAGTTTAATGAGAGAAAAATTGTAGAAGTGTGAAGTTAATTGAAAGTGCTAGTATGCAAAACCTAGAAGAATAACAAAAGAAAAAGATAAGTGTGTAAAAACTTAGTCCTTTTACTTTTAAATTCATAATGATTTAGTCCCTATCAAAAACAAATTTATCAAAATCATATGTCAACTTTTATTATTTTATGGTGTAGATTTTTTATTTTATAAAAACATTGAGTCTCTAATTAGTTTATCGATTTATGTATGCAAGAAATCTCATTAAATCTTAACACTTAATTTGCATAATAATGACTAAATTGTTATAAAGTTTGAAGTACAAGGATTAAAACTGTTATATAACAAAGTTCAAGAATTAAATTGTTAGAAGATCGAAAGTCTAAAGACTAAATCGTTACAAATAAAATTTGAGAGACTAAATTATTACTTTATGAAAGTTTAAGGACTAAAGGTGATTCTCTAACTATTTTTTTCCTCCAAATTTTTTAAATGTTAAACGGACAAAAGCATTAAATACCCAAATTATATATTGCTTCATTTTGAATGTAGCTGGGATATACTCTTTCATTTTTTTTAATAGCTTACCACCATATCATATTTTCATCAAAATAATAATATGGTTATGAAACAATTAAATTATTTTAAGACTACATACATATCCCTCTGTTAAGTAATAAAATTTGAACTCATTTTTTATACGATTACATTACATAGTGATTTCGACATGTCGGTGATTTATTAAACCTTTTACTTTCCTCATGCAATCATATATATCATGATTTGGCTTTACAATTTCATTGGCATTTGTCTGATTCAACTAAAGTTTTGACAAACCCACATGAAACTTGTCTCCCCTAGCTGCCTCAATCATGCATATACATTATATAATCTCTCTTTCGCCTCTCGAATACGGAAACTTATAGAATGTAACCGTCATAATATGATCGTTCCTAATGACCGTTGGATAAGAGTTCAAAATCGAAATACATTTTTTAATTTCACTAATCTCTTATGTTAAATGATTTAAAATTCACTTACTACATCGTCATGTTCATCTTCATTATAACCTATTTTCTTTGACGACTTCCAAATCCTATTTCAATGTCTTATTTTCGATATGAAAAATGTTTAAAGCTAGATATACCAACATTTACATGTAAAACTATATTTGTATAGATTTTTCATACGAATTAGTTGATACACATGTACCAAATACATTTTGTAATTCCTCTCTAATCTCGCATGTACTTAAATGATCTAAAAAACTACCAATTACTATATTGTGAAGATATGCAATATAGCTTATTTTCTTCGACAATAACTTCTAAATCTCATTTCAACCCACATTGCCAATATGAGAAACATTTAAGCTAGATAAACAAAATATTTACAACAATCGTAATGCATTATTATCCAAAACGACAACATTCAGCTGAGTACTTTTCTCGAGAGAATTACATCGTATTCCTATCTAAACGAGGTGTTGGATTTGAGAGATTGAAAGAAGAAGAAGAAGAAGAGAAAGATAAAAAAAAAAAAAACCCTAAATGAAAGTAAAAGTACAAGTGTTGGTTGGTGTATGAAGAGAGTACTTATGTGTACAAAGAAGCATGGAGATGCAAACCCTCATAATATAAAGCTTCCCTTTCTGTTGTCTTGCCATTTGCTTCCACTTTGCAAATCTCTTTCCCATCATAATAATAATTATATATAATAACTTTTCTTTCTTTTGCTTCTAAATTGTATATTCACTTCCATTTCCCAACAACCCAAATGCCCAAATTTATACATAATAATTCTTCTCTCTCTCTCTCTCTTTCTTTTCAATGAGATCTTCTGTTTCTGATTTTTTTGAATTTTTTTTCTTTGAAGTCCTTTGAGTTGAGAGACCCTTGTTCTTAGCTGTAGGGACTAACTTTTTCTTCAACTTCACATGGCTTTTTCTTTCTCTCTCTCTACAAGTTCAACTTAAACCTCATTTTCAGATAAATCTTGCCTGCCATTAACAAAGTACACATGAACTCTCCAACCTTATCTGTTTATCTATAAAACTTTTCATTAACCCCACACCATTTTCCCTTATCTCCCAAGACTTTTGGCTTGTCGTAGATGGAGGACAATATTTTATTTGGTATATTTATGTTGATCATGTCTACCTTACCAAGTTTTTTTAATTTTGAACTAAGTCATGTTTTAATTTACATATTGAATATATATTTTTTGGAGTAATACTCACTTGTTTTGACTGAGTAGCAAGAATTTTCTTGTACCTCTAACTATTAAGATTTTGCTAGATAACGATTTTGTTTCTAGGTTTTTTTTTTTTTTTTTTTTTTTTTTTTTTTTTTTTTTTTTTTTTTTTTTTAATTTATGCTTATTTTTTCTTCAATTTCATAATATGTGTTATGGATAACTTTGGACTTAAGAGAGTTTAGGAGAGGAAGTCAAATCATGAGGTAAACCCATAATAGTTGCCTCATCCCAAATAGGGACTCGAGACAGGTAGGAAACAAGTCGAGAAGATATGTCAATAAAGAGTAGACAAAGCAATTGGGCCGTGACTTAAGGCCAACTCATCGGCCTAGGATTTAGGGTTTAGCTTAATTTTCAAAACCAAAAGCCAAAATCAAAAACCAACAACCAAAAACCAAATGGTTTCCCTCTATTTGTCAAAAACTATACATGTGTCGTCAGGAAACACAATTTTCTTGTTGTCTAGTTAATAGGGAAGAGTATCATTTTTAGTCGATTTGGAGTTTTTGGTTGTACTCCCAACAATTCTCTTGTTCTAAGGCTCACACCACTTTTTTTGTTTGGCTCCTAAGAATTCAACTAACATTATATATATATGAACGATATGACTCTAATACCACTTGTGAGAGACAACTTAACTTACTCTCTCTCTCGCCACATATCTCCAAAATGATAGGATATTGATTACTTTAAAACATAATCCCTTGTGACTTTGTTTCTTAGTTTCACCCAAAAAAATTCATACTAGTGGAGACTATGTCTTTCATTTACATATCCACGATCTTCTCTTTTCTTAATCAATGTATGACTTTGATTGCAATACTCGCAACACACAATTTAAATTAAATGAAAAGAAATAACTTTCCACACTCTCTTTCCTTCCTTCTTCCCTCCAACCAAACTTTCTTATTCTACACTCTCTTTATATCACCTTTATAAAGGAAACTTAAAGGAAGATGCAAGTGATCAAGAACACACTTCCTTATACACCCTCTTTAAATTATTAACTTTACAAAGAAAAAGGAAAAAGAGAGTGTTACAAAAAGAAGGTATATGAGGAAATAAAGATGGCAATGGCAGGCCGGTGACCCACGCGAGGGCCAAGCCCAAGCCCACTGCCGGCCGGTGCCTCCCGCATGGGGTGAACGACAAGACCTCCTCGCTGTTTAGTTTTCATTATTGTCATGCATCCATGTTAATGTGCTCCTTTTTTTAATTGTTATTTTATTTTTAATTTTAGGTTTAAAACTTGTTAATGCCAAAATCCGGACAAGACTTCCACGAAATAATAACGATAAATTTATAATTTGGAGAAGAAGGAATTTACCAAAAAAAAAAAAAAAACTCTAACATTGAAATCACTTTAATTCTTTTTGCCTTTAAATCCAAATTCACTTTAATTCTTCTTAACTTTTAAAATATATACTTTACTCTCTCAACTTTTGAAAAACAATTTTGTTTACTTGAAATTTGCTTATATTAACTAGGGTATTCATGAGTTGTGTTGTATTAGATTGAAAGACTTGTTAGACCTAATCCAATTATTCGAGTTGTAAATTTTTTCAACTCAAATAACCCTTATTAAAAAAATAAACCCAACATAACCCAACCATGAAATATTTGGATTGGGTTGGTTCGGGTTAATCGGGTTATTTATTTAAAATTTTGTTCTAAAAAGAAACAAAAAGTAAATATATAAAAATCTAATTTAATTATTTTCATATATTGAAATAAAGATTAACAACTCAATTTCAATTTATATAGTGAAAAAATTCTTTCTATAGTGCAAAGAAATTACTTTTAAGAGTTGTTGAAGAATAAATTATTTAAAAAATATTGAAATTAAATAAAATTAAAATCAACATATGTATGAATAATTGTGTTATAAGTAATAAAAAATATATATTTAAAATTAGGTTAGTTCAGGTTATATTAGGTGAATCCATGAACCAATCAAACTCATAAAGTTTTCATTTATTTGAACTCAATCCAACCCAAATGAGTAGATAAACCAATCGCACGAGTTAGGTTGGGTTGATCAATTTTTTTGGGTCATCGAGTTTTTTGAACACCCTTAGTAGTATATATATTATTATTATATATATATATATATATATATATATATATATATATATTATATATATTATATATTAGAAGATGGTATTAATATAAAAATTAAAATAAAAGTAAAGACAATACAAATTTTTAGAGATTAAAAAAGATATTTTGCAAATTCACGAATGTTTCGAGAGTAAAATATATATTTTGAAGTTTAAAGAAAAAAATATTAATAAATTTGAAATTTATTAGAGATGGTTTAAAATTTTTATTTTATATTTCAAAGATAAGATTGTTTAATTGATTTTGATGTGTAAACCAAAATAATGGAAGAGCTCGTGGTGGGATTTAATTAGTTTATTTGTGTAGTAGTACAGCACCAAAACAGCGGCTTCTTTGAGTTGTTCTTTTTGCTATTATTTGCAAAATAAAAGTGGCGGTGCGTGTGATCCAACAAATAAATTATAAGTAATTTGCATAATTGAATGACATAATTTTCTACATAAAACATAAATTATCACCTTAAATAACCACGATTCCTTTAGTAAAATTCTAAATAAATAAATAAAATTACCCACTTGATGGGAATCTAAGCTAAATGTATTTGGTTGTCTCATAAGAATGTTATCAGAATTTTATGGAAATAAATTATTTTTATATTTAATTTATAAAATTAATCATGAAATCCTATAAAATTTTAATAGATTAATTGATAAACAATAAATCCAATTCAAGTTATGAGAAAAAATAATTATTTACAATCAAATAATAATATTAATTAAATTATTAATCACAAATATTTGTAAAATGAGAAGTTATAATTAAGTTACTTGATTACATAATTTGATGAATTATATAATTATGATGTATTAATATAATTATGATGTATTAATTAATAAAACAATTAATTAATTCTAATTAACTAATGATAAATTAACTATAATTATTAAAAAAATCATATTATATTAATTATAACGATCATTAACTTAACTATAAATATAATTAATTAATTGATTAATTAATAATTTTATTGCATCAATTCTCACAGTATTGAAAAAATAAGTATGAATATATATGTTTATATATAAACTAATTTATTAAACTAAAATAAAAATTAAGTATATATTAATTTCTTTATTTATATATATATATTAAATAGAAGTAGTTAAATTCATACACTATAATTTAAAATTTAATGTAATTTTATAAAATATAAATTTAATTTTCATATAACAAATAATTTAAATTAATTTATTTTAATAATATATAAAATAAAAGAATAAAGAATTGTATCATAAGAGGAGAGAGAGTATGAACGAAGAAAACTCAACTTTTTGGATGAGAATCATTCATAGGTATAATAGATGCTGTTCTGATGCATCTATTATTCCCATGTCAAAACTACAAAACTTATACTAAATAAGGAGATATTTATCCCTTATTCATTCTCAACCTTATTCTTATCCCAATTCCCTCAATCCAAACTGTCCAAACGATGTGTCCTAGTGACTCATTTTCACTATTGATAGAGAAAATAAAAAGAGGGATTGAAAAAATTACTGACGATCACCGATTGTTTTTACTCTCACTCATGAAAAAGTCGCAGATTGTTGTTTAAAAACGTGGTTGCTAATTGTTTGTTAATCTCATTTAGGACTAGAATAATTATATAATTAGTAGTTGTTAATATATATACGAGATAAATTACAAAAGGAACGTGTGTATTTTAAATGTATATGAAAAGATTTTATTTCTTTCCTGATATATTTGTGTATGTTCCATAAAATTCCAAAGTCTATCTGGTTTTGGTTCAATAATGAAAGGAAGTAGTTGGAGGGTATGTTTCATAAAGACTTGACCAAGTAAGGACATCAGAGAGAAGTATGTATTTATTTATGAATATAATCTAAAGGGCTAAAGTCTAATAAGCTAAAGTTGTGAAAAAGGGGAAAAAATAAAAACAGCTAATGATGTGACTAACTAAAACACCACAATCACAAGTACAATTCCAACCTTTTAATCAACACATACACACAAATCTCGTGTGTGTGCTCGTGTGAAGCTTCCTTGCCCTCCACGTCAGCTTCTTCCCATCCCGCGTTTTTTGGCTAAGATTTCAAAAATGTTTTTCCAACGTCATCAAATTATGAAATAAAAATAAAATCATTATCAAATGGAAAAAATAATAAACTTTGGTCATGTTTGGTAACCATATTATTTTTTGTTTTTGTTTTTTAAAATTAAGCATATGAACACTACTTCTATCTCTAAATTTATTCTTTTGTTATCTACTTTTTACCAATAGATAACGATGCAAATGGAAGTAGTGTTCATAGGCTTAATGGAAGTAGTATTCATAGGCTTAATTTTATTACTGTTTTTAAAATGGAAGTAGTGTTCAGTTGAAGATTAAGTCTATGAACACTACTTCCAATTGTTTTTAAACAAAGTTATTTTCAAAAAGTTGTTTTTGTTTTTTGAATTTGGCTAAGAACTCAACCATTATACTTCAATCATGATAAGAAATGTAGATGATATAGGCTTAATTTTTCAAAAACAAAAATAAAAAATAAAATATAAATGCCCCGTTTGGTAACCATTTGAGTTTTTGTTTTTTGTTTTTAAAAATTAAGTTTATTTCATCCACATTTCTTACAATGATTTTTATTTTTAAGTATAATGGTTGAATCCTTAGCCAAATTCCAAAAAATAATAATAATAAAAAAAAAAAACTACTTTTTTTAGTTCTTCAAATTTGACTTGGTTTTTTACATCATTGGTGGAAAGTAGATAACAAAGAAATTTGGAGGCTAAAGTAATGTCTATAGGCTTAATTTTAAAAACTAAAAACCAACAAAATAGTTACTAAATGGGACCAAAATGATTATCAAATGAAGCTTTAGTTATTTATTATTGACATATAAATTATATTTGAAAAAAAAATAGTACATGTTTGGTAACCATTCAATTTTGTGGGCTTGTTTTATGGTAGTTTTACAATATGTTTTTTATTCATTTTCTTTCAAGAAATATTTTAATTTATAATATAATTCCAAAAACAAAAGTTTTTTTTTATTTTAAATAAACTACTTTTTTTTAATTAGTTTTCAAAACTTAAAAAGATATAAAAATCTGTCCAATAAAAAAGTGTCACGTGATAGTTTTGTATTTTTCTAAAACATGATTTTTTTTAAATTTTTTTCTTGTGTCTATAAAAATGGGGAGGACGGATTAGGTGTAGGATGCACCTACTCATCTCCTAAGACGTGGGACTTGAGAGAAATATGTATTTATAAGCTTCAATTTAAATTGAAAAGAAAAAAAGAATCCCAAAAGTTAAAGCCGATGAACTTCCATTTGATAATTTTTTTGATTTTTGAGATTTGTATTTATTTTTTCAACACAAATTTTACGTCGTTTTCATCTTTTTAAAATAAGTATCTAAATAATTCTTAGCTAAATTGTTTTTTAAAAAAAACATTTTTTAGTTTTTTTTTTTTCAAAGTTTTGCTATGTTTTGAAAACAATCTAAAATATAGGACAACAAAACAAATTAACTAATATATGATTAAAAAAATGTTTATAAATTTAATTTTCAAATTAAATAATTATCCAATGGGAACACAAATATAACTTTAGAGAAATGTGGGATTATTATTAGGGTATGGAAGAAAACAAGATTTTGACTTGTGGGACATAATTTTACTGTGTTAACACAGAGTTTAAGTTATCCTTAACCTAAATTATTTTTCTCTCTCTAGCGGTGGCAACCAAAAAATTATAATTTATTCTTTAGAAAAAACACACAAACGCAGAGGAAAAAAAAAAAAAAGAGGATAATACATAAGAGAAGATAAAGATAATAATAATTATTATAAAGAGATTCAAACCCACTTGAGTGATTGATTGTAATGTATTGACTATACTTAGATCACTATTGTGTTTATTATATATTTACTGTGATATTATAAGAAATACTATGTTGCGATGATAGAAGATTGAGGGCATATTTGGATATTGATCAGTAAAAAAAAGTGTTTTTAACATATAAGTTTGTTTGTTTTGCTATATACTAAAAATATTTTTATTAGTATCGAATTATTATAAATGATTAATATTAAACATTATGAACTAATGGTTTAAAAATGTAGAATTATATCAGTAACCGCGGAAGTACAAGGATCATCTAAGCACCCTAATTTACTAATTTTGGTAAAATATAAAGCATGCTCTTGCAGAAAACAAGTGAGTTTCAAAACATACCTCTTGTAGAACTTCTTCAAAACTCTTTCTCCAGCTACTATCTTCTCCGAATCTTGTTACAGACCACCTCAAGATCTTCTTCGAATCTTGTTGCAGACCATCTCAATATCTTCCCCACTATTCTTTTGGTACTCTAGATTGAGTTGTGGGACTCAAAACAAGTTTGAATCAAGGGATAAAGAAGAAAAGCTCACAACATCAATCTTGGTGAAGAATCATTTCTTCAACCCGAATTTTCTCTAAAATTCTCTATAGATTGTATGCCCGAATTTCACTCCAATCTCTTCATTATATTGTAGATCAACATGCAAATGAGAGAGTTGCATGAGTTGCAGCTCATGCTTGGAGAAAACAAGGCAAAGAAGATGCTATTTGTGTGAGCTACTTAGTTGATGGATAATGGAAAACAAGATTTTTCCATTTTGTGTTTTGTTTTCTAATTTTCTAACTTTATCAAAAAAATCAAAACTTGATTTCTTAAAATCTATTTTGATTTAAAAAACTGAAAATTTTAATTAATTTTTAAATAAAATTTAATTAATTTAATATCAAATATTAAATTAATTTTAACACATATCCATCTTTATATATTTAAATCATATTTAAATATAAATTCTCCTATTTTGTTTAATTCTCAAATTAAACATGTAATTATATCTCATATAATTACTAATTCCCTTAATTCTAATTTGAATGTTTCAAATTAACTTATCACGCTATTCTTGAGTTAGTTCGTTATGAGCTAGTAGGGGGACCTCGCGAAACATGGACTCCAACGATCCGAGATTAATTGGCTAAACTCATTAGACCAAATTAATCCTCATTCATTAACTAATGGGTCACTCCATTAAAACCCATAGTTGCATCCCCTTCACTGTAGATAGATTATGTCCATATGATTTAACCATAATTAGCAAGTCGACCCTTCAAAGGTTGTTTGTAATAACGGCTGGGTCAAATATCTGTTTTACTCCCGAGATTACGTCTTATTCCTCAACTTCGTACTGATCCTCTAATGAACAACTGGTTTGTGATCCGATCACTAAACCAAACTCTCTCAACCCAGTGAGAGGGTGGGGCCCCTTGTTCAAGACCTGGATTCAGTACTTGAGAGAACAACCTTTCTCCTATCCCTAAATCGGGTAGACGTGAACTCCATCTTGCACCCTATGTCCTCAACTATCTATTAGGTCTTACCCCTGAAATGGGAGTCTTATTGAGCCGGCGCTGTTGAGCCAACCCTCACCTATATAAATCTAAGGGCAATCCCCAATAAACAGGAGTTCATAGTTAGCTCAGAATTAAGATCGAGTTACCTAGGTCATCTAGGTGAAATAGTCAGTCATATACAGTAAACAACGTTAAAAAGTAAGAGTGACTAATTTCTTGATCCTGATCTTATGCAAACTCATTGCATAGGAGGCCCACACTCCTCATGTCATAACATGTATGAATTAGAATCACTTCGTATGTAGCACTTTACAACTCTTTAACTACAGAGTATGTCGCATCCAAAGGTGTTACCAGAATAAGGTACCAAACCTTATTCATGTACCATAGATCATTTTGACTATTTACTCGAACTTGATCCACTCTTATTTCTCCACATAAATTTCAAGTACTCATACAATAGTCATAGGTCTTAGTTTATTGGATTTAGACTTTCATACAATTTATGAAATCAATAATAAGTTTATTGATTATAGAAAATGTTTATCATTTTACAAACTACGAGTTTTAGGACATAAAATCCAACAATACTCCCACTTTGACTAAAACTCCATTGGATCAATATATACAAATATATACAATGTTGAGTTTACACGGAGAGAATAAAATGTACAAATACAATAAACTAGGGCATTATAATACCCATAAATTCTCCCACTTTCCCTAGTGATACAAAACTCGTAGACTTAGTTCTACTAGGTGACCCTCGAACACTTTAGCCAAAAGGGCCTTCGTAAATGTATCAACTAAGTTGTCTTGGGAAGCAATATGGGTTCCTGCCACTCCCTGATGAGATGATAATTCCGCTGATATGCTTTCCCATTTTATGGCTTCGTAGTTTCTTTGAATTTGCAACTATTCAACTGTTGTCACAATAGAGAGTGATAGGAAGGTACATATTATGAACTACTTCCAAATCTGTCAGAAATTTCAGCCATACTGCTTCTTTTGCTGCTTCACTTGCAGCTACATACTCAACTTCCATTGTGGAGTCAGCAATACAACCCTACTTGATGCTACTCCACACAACTGCTCCTCCGTTTAGAGTGAATACTGACCCCGAAGTTGATTTTCTTGAATCAATATCGGTCTGGAAGTCAGAATCAGTGTATCCAGTAAGGATCAGATTCTTAGCACCATACATGAGCATATAATCTCTCGTTCTCTACAGATACTTGAGAACGTTTTTAACAGCAGTCCAATGGTCATGACCAAGATTGGACTGAAATCTGCTGACAATTCCTATGGCATAGCATATGTCGGGATGAGTAAACAACATTGCATACATCAGACTCTCAACTGTAGATGCATATGGAATTCGATTCATCTTCTCAACCTCTTGAGGTGTCTTAGGACTCTGTTCCTTAGACAGGTGAATTCCATACCTGAAAGGTAAAAAAAACATTTCTTGGAATTTTATATTTTATACCCAGACAACATCTTGTCTATATAAGATGTTTGAGATGATGCTAATGTTCTGTTCTTGCGATTCCGAACTATTTGGATTCCAAGAACATATTGTGCTTCTCCTAGATCTTTCATTTGGAATTGCGAAGCCAGCCATCTCTTAACGTTGACTAGATATTCTACCTTATTCCTAATGAGTAGAATATCATCAACATATAACACCAAAAAAGCGACAGTTTTGTTGACGATTTTCTTGTATACACAAGGTTCGTCAACATTTTGTTCAAAGCCATAAGATTTGATCACATCATCAAATCTCATATTCTAGGATCTAGAAGCTTGTTTTAATCCATAAATGGATCGATTAAGCTTGTAAATCTTTTGCTCTTGACCATGTTGTATAAACTCTTCTGGTTGAGACATATAGATACTCTCTTCAAGATAGCCATTCAGAAAAGCTATCTTGACATCCATTTGCCATATTTCATAATCATAAAATGTGGCTATGGACAAGAGTATTCTAATAAACTTTATCATTGCAACTGGAGAGAAGGTTTCTTCAAAATCTACCCCCTCTCTTTGGGTAAATCCTTTTGCCATAAGTCTAGCTTTGTAGGTCTGTACCTTACCAGTTTGGTCTTGTTTTCTCTTGTAGATCTATTTACAACCAATGGGTTTTACCCTTTCAAGTTGATCTACAAGATCCCAGACAGAATTGAAATACATAGATTCCATTTCAAAGTCCATGGCTTTAATCCATTGGTCTTTGTCCACATCGTTCATTGCTTAGTTAAAAGACAATGGATCATTTAAACCACCATATTGTATGATGACTTGAGTTTCAGTTAAATCTATGTACCGGTCAGGCTGTTGCACAACCCTCCCACTATGACGAGGTATTCTCAACTCTTGAGAAGGATGTGAAGTCTCAGTTTCATCAACAACTTTTGTTGATGAACCTGTGATGCTTAATTTTTTGAAGTGGAAATGTGGATGATATGCATTGATGAAATTGCGTTGTGCACTCAAGTTTCCTCAGCAGAATCCAAGTGTAAATTCAACTGAGTTTCCTGGTAAGTCCAGGGTCGAACACAGGGACTTATGAAAATAGGTTGCATTGGAAATTTTTAGGAAAACTTTGCGGTAACGAAATAAATAAATTGTTGGTTTGTTGTTGATTGCGTTAATGAGAAAATAAACAAAATGCGATGGATTTGAGAAAAGTCAGTTGTGTGATAGGTGCACTGAGTATGCGATGAACGGGTTGAGAAGATCTTTAGCTAGCGTTACTTGAGAATTCGTCAGACTATGCGATCATGCTACCACCATGCACAGCAAGTCATTTTCCAATGCAAATGCAATGCTCCTAAGTCTAGGACGCATGTGTTGAATGCAAAAGTGTCCATAGAGCTTATCTCTAAGTCTCTACTCTTGTCCTATGAGATGATGCAAAATGCATAAAAGCAAGGTGACCGCATACAATCATATCCTATCTCTAGAATGCATGCGATGCGTTGATAACAAATAGTGCTCATTCCTAAGCTCCTATCTCTTGTTTATGCGTTCTAATTTGACTCTCCCGAGCCTAGATTCTAACCTGACCTTCCCAAGCCTAGATCCTGTCCTTAGACTACCCTCCCAAGTATCTCTAATGGACGAATGAAGCATACATAATATAAGATAATCGTATAGCATGAAGATTTCCTAGTTATGCTAGCTAAATTCTTCTCAACCCATTCAACTAATTTAGCTACTCATGCGTAAATAACAGAGAGTGAACAGACATAGAGAAATAGATTCCATTTCAATAAATGAGTGGAATACAAAATAACAATGGAAGTTAAAGGTAGAGAGCCTGGTAACAATTCCTTGTTGACCGAGACTTTTACACTGTAATCTCTATTCGATTCTAAAGATGTTCCCGCTTCCACAGGCTCGGCCCTCTCTCTGTCCTTAAAGCTTCCGGCGCTCTCCAAGCTTACCGGAACGATCTATCGGCACAACCTTCTCTCTCGTGTCCGCCTTAAAACGAAAGAAAACTATGAACAAAGATGTGCGAACTGAAGTATGAAATCTGTAACTGCTGAACTCGTGAACCCCATTTTCCGAAGGAAGCCTCTGGTATTTATAGAACATCCAAGGTGAACGGCGACTTCTTTCTCATGATTGTATAAATGGGACGACTTTAATTCATGACTGATGCACCAAATATTTGTCATCGAAAAGCTGAATGTACTTGTGATCGTTATTGACTGTCAACTTAATTCGAATTCGACTGTCATCAGCTTTCTGACCCATCACGATTAATTAGCCTTTCACCCAGATGCGCCCACCATGTTGCGCTAACCAAGTTGCGGCAATCCTTCTCGGGCGAATGTTTGTGAACACAATCATCGCAAATCCTTGCGGTGAAGTTGCGCTCGACCGATGATTTCCTATGATCGCAATTCTTGCATTGCATCAGCGCATATTCTGCATAAAAACACAAAAATCAACTGTTTCTATGCGATGAACGCATGCGATCGCAATATTATGAAATTGATGCTTGATGGATGCAATTTAACATGTTTTATCAGCGCAATCCAACATTGTTTAAGAACTTAGCACTATGATAATGTGCATTTCTGCCTGTTATCAACTTGTTCTATCAACAACTCTTGTTGATATATTTGTCATTTCTCTGGATATTTCTTCTATTACTAGCTTATTGCGAGGTTGATGATTCTTTACATAGTCTTCCTCCAGGAAGGTTGCATTTGTCGATACAAATACTTTATCTTCCTGAGGTTTATAAAAGAGGCCACCTTTTTTTTTTTTTGGGTAGCCTACAAATAGGCATACTTTTGAACAGTATTTCAACTTTTTAGGATTTTACACCAACACATGTACTGGACAACCCCAAATCCTTAAGTGATATAAATTTCCTTTACGTCCTCTCCAGAGCTCGTAAGGTGTTTCAGAAATACTTTTCGAGGGAACCATGTTCAAAATATACGCTGTAGTCTCAACTGTGTGTCCCCAAAAAGAATTTGGTAACTGAGCGTAACTTATCATGGAACAAACCATGTCCAACAAGGTCCTGTTTCTTCTTTCTACCACACTGTTCTGCTGAGGTGTGCCATGGGCCGTGAGTTAAGACTGAATTCTATGTTCTATCAAATAGTTCTGGAATTCTATGTCTACATATTCACCACCTCGATCTAATCGAAGTGTTTTAATCTTTTACCTAATTGGTTTTCAACCTCAACCTTATACTCTTTGAACTTTTCAAAAGTTTCAGACTTTTGGTGCATTAGGTAAACATGCCCATACCTGGAATAATCATCTATAAAACTGATGAAATATTCACACCCTCCTCTCGCTCTAACATTTAGAGGCCCACAAAGGTTTGAGTGAATCAGTTCTAGGGGTTTTTTTGGCTCTAAGACCTTTTCCAGAAAAAGATCTTTTTGTCATTTTACTCTCGAGACAAGACTCACATGGTGATAATGAACTATCTTCCAACTTATTTAGAAGACTGCTCTTAACCAATCTCTCAATCCTGTTGAGATTTATGTGACCCAATCTTAAGTGCCAAAGATAGTCATTTGGAGAAATCTTCCTTTTCTTATGAGTCCCAGCAGTTTTAAACATCTCTATGTTCAAAATAACTTTGACCTCCGTTGGTTTTAACATGAACAAGTTATTTTCTAATTTTACTGAGCAAATTTGTTTATTACCCATATTGATGAACACTTCATCATTTTCGAAATAAACTTTATAATTTTGTTCTAGCAAACAAGAGACGAATATTAGATTCCTTTTCATAGAAGGAATATAATATACATTTTTCAAATAAATGTACTTATCTCCTAAAAAATAACTTCATATCTTCCACTGCTTTGGCTGAAACAATCTCCCCGGTCCCTATCTTAAAGATTGTTTCACCTTCTGTCAACTGTCTCCAGGAACTTGTTTCCTATGAGATAGTACAAACATAATCGCAACACTTAAATCAATTATCCAGATTTTATCGTTTTTCACTAAACATGCTTCGATAACAAGTAAATCCAATTTATCTTGTTGTTCGAAATCTGCACTCTCATCTACATAATTCATAATTTTAGATGAGTTGGGAGATAGAGGATAATCCTCTGTTAAAACTCTTTTGGTGTAATCAACCGTTAGTAATTTTTTTGTTGATTTGATTTTACTATTATTTAAATTGGAAGTGAGTATTCTAGAGGAATTCGACATGCTGATAAAATTCAAACAAATTTTAATTAGCAAATTGTAACTAAATCCAAGATCAAGTTTTAGCAAAAAGTAATAATGTACTCATAACCATTATTTATTTGCAACAATACTTTAGTGAGTCAGAATATGTGCTACCAAGGGGTAGTCACATACTCCTTCACTAAAACAAATAATTTTGACCAAACACTATCTCTGGAATAAATCTTACTTCTATTGTCTCTGGAATAACTCTTATTCCTATAGTCATTTAGTTATCGTTTTCGGTCAAGATCTTTTCTAACAACTTAGTAATTCTTGTAAGTATGACCCACCATTTTTAGATCTTGTAGGTCGGTATGAATTTGCCTCCAAAATAGAAGACAATATCCAAGACGGAACTATAAAACCTATTCATTTTACTGAAGCCTGGGTTGTTCCGAATCCTATGTTACAACCCTCCGAGGGGATAGCCGTCGTTAAACGACTAGCAAAGCGCCGCCTAAAGCAAACCAGCAGGCGCAACATAGGAATCTCACGGTTCAGACTAATGGAGGAGATCGTAGGATATATTGACACATATCCTTCACCCACTTACTATGAACTACTTCCTCCGTTTACCTTGATATTGACTCATACAAAACACTTTCTTGAAGAAAATCGAAAGTGCAATTTCCATAAGCAGCAGAAAAAAACTATTCCCAATTACAATCATGAATTAACATATGTATAGTCGACTTCAAAACAAATGGTTATACAATTATAATGCAGAAATCACAGCATGAACAAGTACCAAATGTACAGAGGGAAACTCTACACACATATGCAAAAGCGTCTCCATGCTCCGATGCATACTCAGATTGAACAACAGCGACCACGAACACTCGATCTACCGACCGCAACACCGCATCAATACGATCTCCTCGTCACGAACAATACAACATGAAATCTCACGCTCGTCCTCAACGATCTCCTCGGTCACGAACTCCTCGCAACACGAACGACCTCCACAGCACCACGAACGGCCTACAGAAAAACCTCGCGGTATCAAGTTGAGTTTAACACCACAACAAGGAGACCTCGGTATTCTCGGTGTGAAAAATATAGAGGGTGGGCTCTGTTCGACTTTGGTATGAGGCAGATGAACGAAGGAAACAACGATCGCGTACACGACTGGGCAAGTGGGAGATAGCAGAGACCTATTGTAAATAGGTCGATGCCCAATCGTTTAGATAAAGCTATGCGATCGTTTAGCTCTATCATTTAGCTCGGTTTGTCGCCTACAGACTCTACACGATCGTTTACCTTAAGCCAGCGATCGTCTAGCAAAGCTATGCAATCTTTTAGTAAACACTGCACGATCGTTTAGCTCGCCCAGCCATCGTTTAGTAAATTTGTATTTACTTGACGACCACTGTGAGTTTCTTTACTCGGAGAGAAAACTCAAAAAACCTTTTCAAACTTTTGTAAAAACCTTTTTCAAATAGGAAAACCAATTTTCCTTTTAAACTCACGGTTACCATGATCCAATAATCACTCACTACTTTGGTTATTTAAAAGAAAAAGTATTAATTATCTAATAATTAATATTAATATAAACATAAATGATAACCAACTTATCATACTATATTTATAACCTATAGTTTTAATATTTCCTCTCATGAAACATATAAACCATAGTTCTTTTTTTATTCTATGGTACTTAATGTAAATCTCATTTACATCAATCCTCCACTAGATGTATCTCATACATCATATCGATTATATCTCATATAATCAAAATACCTCTTGTCAATTTGAACATTTCAAATCAACATCAAGAACTGATCCTCAACAGAATCCAAGCTACCAAGGGACCTCATGGACCTGTAGCTCCGAAGCTCTAACGATACGTGAATAACTGGCTAAACTCTTTAGTCACGGGATCCACCATCCATTAACTGTCAGGCACTCCACTAAAGACCGACAGTTAAACTCTCCTTACTACAGATATATTATATGTCCATCTTAACCAATCAGCAGTGCGACAACCCTTCACAGATCGTTCATAAGTACAGCTGGACCAATAACCGTTATGCCCCTGTAGTTACATCTACCTCCCTTAAGTACCACTGATCCCTCTAATGAACATAAATCATAGTCCTACTATGACTGAGTCTTCTCTTCCAAAGAGAAGCTGTGGCCACTATGTTCAAGCCTCGGAATCAACCCTTAAGGGAGCAATTTCTCTACTTATCCCTGCTTCGGGAAATGAGTGAATTCCATCTTGTGGATTGAATTCCAAGCTCTCAGATCAGACAAGTCCCCAAAAAGGTAGGCATGTTGAGTTGGCAATCTGGCCACTCTCACTCATACTAATCAAAGGACCGCCCTCAAAGGCAGAAGTTCACAAAACACTCAGGATTAAGGTTGTGTCACCTATGGTCGTTTAGGTGAGATGCAAGTCTCTAGTATCAACGGCGTTATATACAGAGTCTATTCATCTCGTGGTTCAGGTCTTATACAAACTCTTTATATAAGACACCCCCGCTCCACCACATGAATGGTCAGAATCAACCATCTATAGTAGTTTACAATACTTGCAAACCTCTACAAAGCAGGTCGTATCCGTAGTGTCACTAGGATCAGGTATCCCACCTTAATCCTTATACTACAGACCAATTTAGGTTATCACTTAAGGCATGATCTACTTGTATATCACATATACATGCTTAAGTTTACATAAGATAACCAAGGAGCTTTGTTTATTGGATATGAGTAAATGTCATAATTAAATAACACTTATTTTATTCATTGAACAATGTGTATCCTTACAAAACAACGAGACTCCGGGAGAATAAGGACATCAATCCCAACAATTCTAAATGGAGGCCACTTCCAGGGTGACACGAAGCGTCATATGAATCTCACGGTGTAAACTATGTGGAGTCATGGCAGTTGAAATCTATATATCGAATAATAGACTTATGTTTGAAAAATTTCCCCTTATTCACCAAAATCTAGATTTAAGCTAAAAAAAAATACTTTCTGAATGGAGGCCACTTCCAAGGTGACACGAAGTATCGCTTAAATCTGGGTTGTGAACTTTTAGAGACATGAGAGGTAAAAATAATGTATCGTATATGTTATTAATATCCCACTGAAGTTTTCAAATAACTCTATCATATAGAAGTTATTAAACTGCCACTGAAGTGTTTTATTGGTAGATTTATACTTAGGTTCTTTTTGGCTACTAAAATAACCCTAAGTCTATGTGGTTTATCCAAGTATAACTCTTATAATTGGATTTTAACCTACGATGTCTAGGTGATAAACCATTTTGTTACCTTACATCACTCATATATGCTCATAAAACCAGTTACCAATGCTCAATAATTCGACCATAATCCCCAGGTAGGAGGTGTTCTGTAAACCGTCAACTTAAGAACCCCCAACCTTAAACAGGATTATATACCGGCTGAGTTTGTAACCTAGGTTTTATAAGTTTTAATAATTATAACAGGTGGTCAACCTACGTGAGCATGCAACTGTTGATTATGGATTTTAAATGTCTAACCTAATTTTATAACAACTTATAAAACTTTAGACATGTTAGACATCCATAACATACATAAGGCATTCAATATTTAATATAACACTTATATTAAATACAAGAAACCCTAACATGCATACTATATATTATAACAATTTATAACATACTTTCAATGCATATAACATGCTTTCTATGGTGGAATTTTAAATCTAAATGACATACTATATGCACATACAAGATTTATTTAATTATAACATACATCAAATGCATAAATAATTAAACACAGACTGATATGGTTTTAGTTTTGGCATAAACAAGCAAACATAAGCCTAATTATTACAATCAGCTCCAAAACCGTTTTTGAACCGCTCCAAACTGAACCCAAACATCTTGAACCGGACTGGATGAGTCTGAACCGGACCAGCCAAAGACACTTCGAGGTAGAACCGGATTGGACTTTGAGAAAACCGTCGAATCGGCTGCTCTCGGTTCAACTTCAAAGTCTTGCTAAGGCCAATCGTGTAGCGCTGAAGGCAATCGTCTAGCTCCATCGCCTTGTGTTGTGAATGGGTACAGGATTGCTTAGTGTTTGGCGCAACTAAACGATCGCTTAGCTTTATCACATAAAACTATACAATCGCTTAGTGTCTGTCGAAGCTAAACGATTGCTTAGCTCTATCGTATAGAACTACACGATCGCTTATCTCCATCGCTTAGCTCTATCGTATAGAACTAAATAATCGCTTAACACCATCTCCTAGAGCTTCATGTCATCGTTTAGTATCCGTCGTAGCTAAACGATCGCTTAATTTCATCGTATAGAACATCATCGCGTCGCTTAGCTTTTCGTCTACACGATCGCTTAGCTTCGCATCTAAACGATCGCTCAGCGCTATCGCGTAGCACTTCATCATATCGCTTAGCGTGCACAGCAGCTACACGATCGTGTAGTGCCATCGTATAGCAAATTAGCTAAACGATTGCTTAGTGCTATCGTATAGGAAATTGAACGCATCGTTTAGCTCCCGCAGGTACACGACCATTTAGCGTTCAACATCACAACGACCAGCGCCCATTGCTAAATGATCATCTAGCTTTTCTTCACATCATGTAGCGTCTGGAGCTAGACGGTCGCTTAGCAACTGAACCTCAACAACGATTTTGAGTAGAAGCTGAAAAAACTGGAACAGCAGCTCGACCTCATTCACTTGTTTCTTCAATTACATCTTAATTTCAACTCTAATGATTCCAAATAAATTACAGACTCTTGCTAACACATAAAAGTTCATCAAACAAGAGCCAATTAGAAATTTAAATGAGAAATAAAAGAGAACTAAAATGCCAAAACTCAGAAAACCATATCAGTGCATCAGTTTCATATTTCTCATATAAAACACCCACCAAACCAAAATTAGACCGAATTGAATGTTTATAAGATGCTCTAATACTAATTGTAAGATTGTATCAGCAACAGTGGAAGCACAGGAATCATTTAAACACTCTAATTCATTAATTTTAGCAAAATATAAAGCATGCTCTTGTAGAAAACAAGTGAGTTTCAAGACATACCTCTTGTAGAACTTCTTCAAAGCTCCTTCTCCAGCTGCTATCTTCCCCGAATCTTATTGCAGGCCACCTCAAGATCTTCCCCACTATTCTCTTGATACTCTAGATTGAATTGTGGGACTCAAAACAAGCTTGAATCAAGGATGAAGAAGAAAAGCTCACAACAACAATCTTGGTGAAGAATCCTTTCTTCAACCCGAATTTTCTCTAAAATTCTCTATAGATTGGATGCCCGAATTTCACTCCAATTCATTATATTGTAGATCAACATGCAAATGAGAGAGTTGTATGAGTTACAGCTCATGCTTGGAGAAAACAAGGCAAAGAAGATGCTATTTGTGTGAGCTACTTAGGTGATGGATAATGGAAAACAAGATTTTTCCATTTTGTGTTTTGTTTTTAAATTTTCCAACTTTATCAAAAAATAAAAACTTGATTTCTTAAAATCTATTTTGATTTTAAAAACTGAAAATTTTAATTAATTTCATAAATTAATTTTTAAATAAAACTTAATTAATTTAATATCAAATATTAAATTAATTTTAACACATATCCATCTTTATATATTTAAATCATATTTAAATATAAATTCTCCTATTTTGTTTAATTCTCAAATTAAACACGTAATTATATCTTATATAATTACTAATTTCCTTAATTCTAATTTGAACGTTTCAAATTAACTTATCATACTATTCTAGAGCTAGCCCGTTATGAGCTAGTAGGGGGACCTCGCGAACCTACAGATCATGGGCTTTAAGGATCTGAGATTAATTGGCTAAACTCATTAGACCAAATTAATCTAGATTCATTAACTAATGGGTCACTCCACTAAAGCCCATAGTTGCACTCCCCTCACTATAGATATATTATGTCCACATGATTTAACCATAATCAGCAAGTCAAATATCTGTTTTACCCCCGAGATTACGTCTTATTCCTCAAGTTCCTACCGATCCTCTAATGAACAACTGGTTTGTGATTCGATCACTAAATCAAACTCTCTCAACCCAGTGAGAGGATGGGGCCCCTTGTTCAAGACCTGGATTCAGTACTTGAGAGAACAACCTTTCTCCTATCCCTAAATCAGGTAGGCATGAACTTTATCTTGCATCCTATGTCCCCAACTATCTATTAGGTCTTACCCCTGAAATGGGAGTCTTATTGAACCGGCGCTGTTGAGCCAACCCTCACTTATGCAAATCTAAGGGCAATCCTCAATAAACAGGAGTTCATAGTTAGCTCAAGATTAAGATCGAGCTACCTACGTCATATAGGTGAAATAGTCAGTCTTATATAGTAAACAACATTAAAAAGTAAGAGTGACTAATTTCTTGGTCCTGATCTTATGCAAACTCATTGCATAGGACGCCCCCACTCCTTATGTCATAACATGTACAAATTAGGATCACTTCGGATGTAGCACTTTACAACTCTTTGTAACAACTACAGAGTAGGCCGCATCCAATGGTGTTACTAGAATACGATACCCAACCTTATTCATGTACCATATATCATTTTGACTATTTACTCGAATCTGATCCACTCTTATGTCTCCACATAAAGAGTACTCATACAATAGTCAAGGGTCTTAGTTTATTAGATTTAGACTTTCATACAATTTATGAAATCAATAATAAGTTTATTGATTATAGAAAATGTTTATCATTTTACAAACTGCGAGTTTTAGGACATAAAATCCAACAAAAAATACTTTTATTGTTTGAGTACTTTTTTTTTAGCATATGATCATCGATCTCTAAGTGGTCATTAGAGTAGTTATTAGGAATTGGTCATTGGAAATAGTCAATGCAATTGGTCGACGAAGTTGGTCATTAAAACTAGCCATCAAAGGTGGTTGTTGCTGGAGTTTGTTGTTGGAAAGGTTGTGAAAGTTGGTTGTTGGAAGTGGCAGCTAGAGTTGATCGTCCATAGTGGTCGCCAGAGATGGTTGCCAGAAGTTTTGTTTGTTGAAGTTAGTGCGCTAAAGTCTCATGTCCTGTAGTTTGTAAACAGTTTGTACGAACTCTTGTGTTGTTAATATATGATATTTACTTCACATCTTGTATTTTGCTCAGTTACTTATTTTATTTGCTTTACAACAAACCAATAAACATAAAATCCCTAGTTATCTGTATGTGACTCAAGCATGTATGTGGTGACATACAAGTGGATCATGTCTTGAGTGATAACCAAAATGGTCTATAGTATATGGATATAGGAGGGAAACCTTATCCTGGTAACGCTACGGATGCGGCCCGTTTTGTGAAATAGTCACAAGTGTTGTGACTTGTCACAGATGGTCTGATTCTCATTCGTGTTAGGGACATGCGAGCGGGGGCGTTGTATACAAAGAGTTTGTATAAGACCTGACTACGAAGTGTTAACGTCTCGTTATATAATATCGTTCATGACAGAGACTTCACTTCACTAGGATGACCATAGGTAACATGACCTCAATCCTGAGTGAGTTGAGAACTCCTGCCATTGAGGGTGGTCCTTTTATTTGTATGGGTGCGAGTGGCCAGATTGCCGATTCAAACCTACCATTTTGGGGATTCGGTCTGATTTGGGAGCTGGAAACTCAACTACACAAGATGGAATCCACTTCTTCTTCGAAGCAGGGGTAAGTAGATAGATAGCTCCCTTAAGGGCTGATTTCGGGGCTTGAACGATGTGGCGTCGCACATCTTCTCTTGGTCCGAAAGGTGTTCACACATAGTTGAACTATGTTGTATTGTTCATTAGAGGAATCAATGGTACTTAAGAAGTGAGATGTAACTACAGGGGCAAAACAATAATTTGGTCCAGTTGTACTTACGAGCATCTGTGAAAGGTTATCGTACTCATGATTGGTTATATCCGATGGACACAGAAATATATCTGTGATAAGAAGAGTTCAGCTGTTGATCTTTAGTGAAATGCCTGACAATTAACGGATGGTGGATCTCATGGCTAAAGAGTTTAGTCAGCTATTCACGAACCATTGGAGCTTCGAGCTATAGGTCAATTAGGTCCCCTGGGTAGCTTGGATAAAGTCGAGAACCAGTGTTTGGGTTAATTTGAAATGTTCAAATTGACAAGAGGAAGTTCGATTATATATGATATAATTGGACTGGTTAATTATATATGATATAATTGGTTAAATGAATGAGATACATTATTTTGGAGGAAATTAGATATAAATATGATTTATATCAAGTAGAGGAGAAAATACTATAGTAGATATGAAATATCAAACTATAAGATAAAAATATAATATGATTATATTTATTAATTTTTTAATTGGTTAATTATATGATAATTAATCCAAAAGTCACGTTTAGACGTGGGTTAGTGGGAAACCGTCGGTTATTGTAACCGATGAATAAAAATGAAATTGTTTCATTTTGAATGGTGAGTTCGTTCGTTCAATCATTCAATCGCCCAAAAAGATTTCACAAGCGTGCGTTGGAGAAAAGAAAACGATCGCTTAAGTTTTTTCAAGAGCATATACGATAGTCCTCTCCGTCTAAACGATCGTCTACCTCGCGCCTAAATGATCACACGTTATTTCCTACAGGATCGGATAGCTTTTCTAAACGATCGTATAGTGTGCCCTTTTTTACTAAACAATGGTATACCTTTTCCTAAACGATCATTCAGTAAATCCTACACGATTGTGTAGCTCCTTCTAAACGATAAGTAGTCTGCTATGCGATAGCGGTCTTTTTCCCTCCCACTTGCTTATCGCCTACATGATTCATGTTTCCTCCTTCCTCTACCAAATTCACCAAAGATCATCCTTTGGGTTTTCACTCCGAGAATATCCGGGGCTCTTTAGTGGTGGTGTCGTCCCCGCAACGTTTGTGTTCATGCGGTTGTTCGCTACTATTGTTGACGCTGCTGCTGGGCGTTAGTAGATGGGTTCCGCTGCGTTGAGTTCCATAGTGTGAAGATTGTCTTCAACTAGTATGACACTCATTCTCTTGTTATTTTGTTGTTCATAACATGTCGATAATTAGTGTTTGTTTGCATAACTATTCGTATGAATGTATAATGTTGTATTTCGATCACTGTGAGATCAGAGCGATCCGAATGTGCTCATGGAATTCTTCGATATGAGATCCTTCATTGTCTACGTAGATTGTTGGGTGGTTACTAAAGGTGGTCAGCAGAGGGCAATGGTAGCTGACAGCAACTATGGTGGAGATGAGGTAGAGAACTAGTGAGCATATCTCAATAATTTTATATATTATATAAATTAGGGAGAGATTAACCATTAAATAATTCAAAATCGTTTTTCTAAAAGATGCTTTCATGTTTTATCTCAAAGAAACTTATTTCATAAACACAATTTTTTCAAAAGCTATTTTGAATCATTGCCAAATGCTCCAACTTTTATCAAAATGATTCTTTTTTCAAAAAATGTTATGTCTTCTTCTATTTCCATTGAACTCAATTTAAAAGTGAGGGAAGAGTGATCGACTGAAAATACTTTAGCTAAACTAAAAATCTCTTTAAAGAAAAGTTTTTAGTCTAGTACAAGTGCACAATGTCGACAAATATTGAAAAGTTGGAAGAATTCCAAGTTGTCTCCCAAGGGAACAATTTTTCAACAAAAATTCTTAGTAACCAAAAATTCTTTTGATGATTTTTGAAATCATAAAAATAAGAAGTAAATAATGGAAATAGCTAAAAATTCGATTATGAGAAAAGGAAGATTCAAATATGATCATGCCTAAATTAAGAAGTTTTAGTCTAACAAGAAATTATAAATTAGACTCAGCTAATGATGAATACTTGTTCTTGTAGCCTCATGGACCTGGGATTCCAAGGTCCTTTATTCACTTGGAGCAACAAGAGAAAGGGTCTTGTTAAAGTCCAAGAACGACTAGATGGAGTTCTAGCAAATTCCCAGTTGCCTTGAATTAACACGTTACAATGCTAGGTTTTTTTTTCAGAATAAACTCATCTTTGTGTGTTATGCATTATGCATGACATCTATTCTATATATAATATATACATCAACTTCTTTGGTTTGTGTATTTTTCATGTTATGACGATATTCTTGCAATAGTGACATTTGTATTATCAAACGATATTTAGGACATATAAATCATTTCTCGAATTAACATAACTATACATTGGATAGATATAACACAAAACATATATATCGTGTTAGGTTTTGAAAAAAATATTAGAAGTATAATTATTTCACATAAGAAAATTTCAAGAAAGTGATGAGTTTCAAGCATTATAAAATGAATTTATAGTTTTGGTTTCAAATCGTCCCAATTAAAAACACTTTAATTTTCGTATGCTAACTCTATTCAAATTTTATTTTGTATTCTATAGTTTGAGGGTTGGATTAAGGGGTGTGAATAGTACACTAACTTTGAGAGAGTGCTCTTATAATTAGAATCGATGAAAAAATTATTGTGTGATTGTAACAATTTTTCTTATCGTAGATTTGTTTTTAGTAACTCATGATCTTTCTGTATAACAAGACATAATGGAAACGCAAACACCAAGAAAATATAATATAACATATCAAATATATAAACAAATAAAACAAAATAATAAAATAACTAAAAAGGAAATTATGACATAGGAATCTCTAAATTTTTCTCCATAATTTTCATCCATGGGTGTCCATCTCCAAAATCTACAAATGATCACAAGAATTTTGACGATTAGGATGTGTTGGACATGCTTAACACATGGGATAGTGAGAGAATGACACATGGTTTTTGGCACTGAATATGGACATCTATATTACACATATTTTATAATATTTAGGAAAAATTGCAAAAATCACCCCCAAAGTATGATGGTAGTTACAATTATACCTTTAAACTCTCAAAATTTAAAAATTGGACCCTCAACCTTATCCAAATATTAAAATTGGTCCCTTAAACTTACATAGTTGTATAAATGATAATAATTGGATAAGTTTGAGGGTTCAATTTTATCATTGTAGATTCAATTTTTACAATTATTATAAATTTGAGGGCTCAATTTTAACACTTTTAAAAGTTGGAATTAAATTGTTACTATTAAAAGTTTAAGGATATAATTGCATCTACCACCATATTTCAATGGTGATTTTTGCAATTTGCCTATTACTTATAGTAATGTCAACGTTCTTAATGTTGACATTCTTCTCTTATGCACTTGCATCATGAAATTAAAATTATAAATATACCATTTGTTATATATATTGAATAGATAAATAAATCAATGCATATGCCTAATATATAATATTTATCTCATGGTATTTTCTTATTCTGTCAATTGTGTGTGTATTAGCCATATTTACAAAGTTTTATATATATGTGTATGTAAAAGCACAAAGGAGAAACACCCAGAATAATTACAAACTCCAAAAAATAGCTTCTTCCTCTAAAAAGGAGGAAAAAGAGTAGACAAAAGGGAAATTGATTGATGCTTGAGCAAGGAGATGAGCAATTTGTTGCCAGTTTTTTTTTTTTTTCCTAAATGTGTTGTAATTAAATTGTGGTGTGGGAAAATCGAACTTCTGACCTCAAAATCGATAGTATGAGCACTATGTCAGTTGAGTTACGCTCATGTTAGCAATTTCTTGTCAGTTCTATGATATTTAGGAGCCGTTTGGTTGGAGGGAAAAGAGGGTGGGAATGGGAATGGGTTTACAAAGCCCATGTTTGGTTTGTGGGTTTGTTTATTTACTTTGGAAAAGGCAATTCTTAGGTATCTTTTACCCACACAAATGAAGGAATTGCATACCTATTAAGAAGTGTGGGTTTTCATTTCTTCTTCTGCTTCCTACCACGATTTTTCTTCCTTCCAGCCGTGAAATCGTATAGCATTTTGTTACTCAGCAATCGTATAGCATTTGGTAGGCAATCGTGTAGCATTTGGTGGGCGATCGTATAGTATTTTGTTACTCAGCGATCGTGTAGCATTTGGTAAGCGATCGTATAGCATTGGGTAGGCGATAGTATAGCATTTTGTTACTCAGCGATCGTGTAGCATTTAGTAAGCGATCGTGTAGCATTTGGTAAGCGATCGTATAGCATTAGGTAGGCGATAGTATAGCATTTGGTAAGCGATCGTATAGCATTGGGTAGGCTATCGTATAGCATTGGGTAGGCGATCATATAGCATTTTGTTACTCAGCGATCATCTACCGGAGCTCAGCGATCGTATAGCAATTGGTAGGCAATCGTATAGCATTGAGTAGGCGATCGTATAGCATTTTGTTACTCAGCGATCGTGTAGCAAAGCTAAGCGACCGTGTAGCATTTGGTAAGCGATCGTATAGCATTTGGTAGGCGATCGTATAGCATTGAGTAGGCGATTGTATAATGTTTTGTTACTTAGCGATCGTATAGCGGAGCTCAACGATCGTGTAGATAATTTAAGCGATTGTATTGTTACGAAATCGACAATTAAAGAACACAAAAAAGGGAACGTAGAGATAGAGAAGATCGACACACAGATATACGTGGTTCACTATGAATTTTGAATAGGTTTCGGGGGCGTACCCTCGTACTTGGTTGTTCGAAGCGCCAACAAACAGATTCAAGGCATTTTAACAAATGCTTGATAGGGACAATCTCAATTTTTTTTTTTAATTCCCACATACTATTCTCACACATACTATTCCAGACATTGTTTTCTCATGCACAACCAAACATAGTCATCCTTGATTCCCAATAATTTTATTCTAGACATATAATTCCCAGACATTCTTAATTCTTGGGCATTGAGAGAACCTCAATCCAAACGGCCCCTTAAGTCTTGAGAAAACTTCATCTCTATCAACTCAACAACTTCCAAAATTGCCTCAAAAGGGTATATGAATGGGGTTGTATTATATTTTTTGGACCAATTTGAAAGTTGGAATTGGTAAAGTTGGTAACCCAAATGACCCAACACGTGTTTTCCAACTCAACCCAACCCAATCGTCAAAATTTGGGTTAAGTTGTCGGGTTATTATTATTTTTCCTAATTTAAAATATTTAAATTTATCTACAACACATATATAATAACTAAAATCTCATAAAACTAAATTTAAACATACAAAATATCTATAATATCTATTACAAACTTTATACAAAAACGAATATTTTTAAAAGAAAAATATAAAGAATTCACAAATTCATCCATTCTAAAAGAAATATATTTTTTTTTTTATTAATATATATGCAATTTGGATTGGGCTGTGTTAATCTTTTTTTTTTAATTCAACTCTAAACCCAATCCAGAAACAAAATTAACCCAACCCAGTCTTTATAATTTAAGTTAGATAATTCAGATTGTTCGGATTATCGGATCATTTGAACATCCTTATTGCCTCAAAAATGTTTTTAATTTTAGAAAGAGCCATGCAAATTGTGTTGGAGCACATTTATAATGTCAAAGAGTTGGATTCAATCCAAAGGGGAGGAATAGGGCCTTCACATAAACTTTTAACAGCAGATAGCCAAACCTTCCAACATTTTGATAGGCCGAAATAGATGTTACAGTATGATAATACAATAGATGATACGTTACTATATGTATGATTTTTAGTTGCTACAAATTAATAAATTAGCTCTAAATTTGGTTCAATTTAGTGGCATGGCTTGCAAATAGGGGTATATTTGTAAATAGGCTTCAAAAATTAGGTTTTTAAATATAATCTTTAGATAAAACTGTAAATTTGAATCTATTTGTAACAACAGTGATATTTGAATCAAGATCAAGGCCTAATTTCTCAAAGAAAAGGCCCACTATCCTTATTGGGCCAAGAGTACAGGCCTGTATAAATCCCGTTTGCACTAATCAGCCCATAACCCAAAGCCCAGCCCATTACCGCGCAAAATTTCCGAAAGCAAAATTCGATCAAATGCAAATGCAAATCTTCGTTTCGTTATTACACGCAAAACTGAAGAACAGACTTCCCTGCAAGACAAGAACAAGAAGAAGAACATCATCCATAATTCTCGCAATCAAGAGCTAAGCAATGTCCTGCTTGTTTTCGTGCTGTGCATCTCTCACATGTGGTCTCTGCTCCTCCGTCGCCGCCGGTATCTCGAGAAGCTCCGCTAGACTTGCCTACTGTGGCCTTTTCGGCGTCTCCTTGGTCGTTTCATGGATTCTCAGAGAGTTTGGAGCTCCTCTGATGGAGAAGATGCCATGTGAGTTTCATCACTTGCTTGAATTTTTTGTTATTCTACCTGATTTCAATTGTTTGTTCGTATCATCGATTTTTCTTAAGCTTCTTGTGCTGAATGGCCCGAGTGTCTTTATTATTGTGACGACAGATTGTGGTTTCGTTGATTTGAGAGCTTGATTTTTTGTGTTATTTGTGTGTTATGTTAACTCCATGTTTTAATTGATCGCAGTATGCTTGTCGATTGTGAATTACGTTGTTTTGCTGTATTAATTTGGTCAAATGCGGTATTCGTTGCATCGGGAGAATTATTGATTTTTTGAGTAACGGTGAACTGATTGTTGTATCTGAAGTGAAGCTAGTTTATGTTTGCCAATTGTGGCGGGCGGTTATTGAGTGTATCTGGGATTTCTATAGGTCAAAATGGAAGTTGATTGAAATCTTGGTTTGTTTGGAAAGTCATCTCTCAATCTTAGGTTCTTTCAAACAGGAAAAAAATGAAAGGTCGTCTCCCAAATTGATCGAATGTCAGTTTACCTCTGGAAAAGGCAATTAATAAATAATAGGTAGACTCCCCTAATTAGTTCGAATAGAAAGATCTTAGTAAAGAAAATTTAAAATCCTTGGAACGAATATAGTCGCTTTCAGAGTTGATCCAAAGAGGTTATATTAACCATTGTTTTCATTGTTTTCACTCTCGAAAACTACTTTACACTCCAAATTTATCTTTTAAAAACCAATAGTATTTAAAATTCCTTGTAATTAACGAGCAAAATGAATACTATAAGATATAGAAAGTAATTGTAAAATCCTATTACTAATAGTAGGGAGTTTGTCAATGTGAAATGTTCAGATAAGGACAACAGAACCTCCACCTATCTCCACTATGGTATAATATTGTCCACGTTGGGCATAACCTGCATGGCATTGCTTTTTGGTACCATCCAAAAGGTCTCATATTAATCGAGATAATTGTCATTAATTATACATCCACACGATCACTTCCTCTCCTAACCAATGTGGGACTTTGTTTGCACTCTTAACATGTTCAGAGAATAAAACACTAGGGGGAAGTGTAAAGTTTTGTGGTACTTTTAAGCCTTATTTGAGACTATTAAGTTTATGAAATGATACTTTCTGGAACGTGGTCCTTAAGTTACAAAGTCACTGGCTAATGAAGTTGTTTGTTATATAAGGGAAATTGTCATTGGTTCCATAATAAAGGTGAAGAGTGCTTCGTTTTTATTTTTTCTTTTTATTTATAAATGCTGTCTTGTTTCCTAATAGGGATAAAAACTGAGGCGCAACCAGAGGAATGGTTTCAAATGCAGGCAGTACTTCGTGTGAGCTTAGGAAATTTCCTGTTTTTTGCTATATTTGCCCTTATAATGATTGGTGTAAAAGACCAAAATGATAGACGTGATGCTTGGCATCATGGAGGATGGATGGCTAAGATGGTAATCTGGATTTTGCTTGTCGTCCTCATGTTTTTCCTGCCAAATGTTATCTTCTCAATATATGGTGAGTTGTCTCTTGTACTCTTCCTTTCTGAACTGGTATTTCTTTTGCTTTTCTTTAAACAAGGTAATCGAAGGTTATTTTAAACCTAGGTAAGTATTTTGACTTGCAACAAGGTTCATGGCAAGAAAGCTTCAAACTACTACTCAATCAAGTACTATAATCCCTTTTTGTTGAAGAAAATTATTTCTTCAATGGGAAACAAGAAACTTTTTCATTGAATATGTATATGGTAATAATGAAAAAAGGAGGGGAACCAAAGGAGGTTGCCAAAAGAGAGAAAAAGAGGATACTGCTGGCAATGATCAAAAGATAACTATAGTTACAGAAAAACCTCCAAAAGATTAGAAGCCACAAAAGCAGCTAGATGAGACCTTGGAAAAATTCTCTTCAAATATTCAATTCAAGTACTTTCAAATGCTTTAAGACAATCAATGATTATCTAGGAATTGACCAGTTTTTTAAGAATAAGCAATTCAATTTATTAGTGTTATCTTAAAAGACTACTGTTTTTCATGTTGAAAATAATGACATCTCCTCTGTACTTTCCCTTAGAAAATGCTTCTGACAATAATCTATGGACCTTTAATTTGCTCAGGATAGTTCATGTGGTTGCCTTGAATTTCATCATACCTTGATTTTTTGTTAATTTTATAGTGATTGCCTTTGATGCTAGTCTAAGAAGCATGGACACTTTAATTTGGCTAGCGTGTTGGTGTCTGACACGTGTTGGACACTCTGACACTTGTTGGACACATATAAAAAACTTGTTAGTGCAATAGATATGTTAGACACTAGTTGTACAAAGCCAAAATAGGACCAATATTTGGTAGACATGCATCAAACTTTTCTTACATATACTAAGTCAACACATATATGACAAAAATAATAAAATTTGAGAGCGAAATATATCAAATCGAATTAATTTTTTAAGCATAGAAATAAATAGACTCATTAACTTTAAATTTTCTTCTTGTTTAAAAATGATATATATGTTAAAAAAGGTATGTTTTAATATATTTGTCTTTGGCGTGTCCATGTCCTAAATTTTAAAGAAATGGCGTGCCGCCGTGTCAGTGTCATGTTGTATCCGTGTCTTGTATCCGTATTTGTGCTTCTTAGCATCTAAAAAGGAAAATTAATTGGAGTTGGTGTATTTGTGTAAACTTCTCGTATTGGCAGGAGTTCTATCCATATTTGGGGCTGGGTTGTTTTTATTGGTCCAAGTGGTTCTCTTACTTGACTTTACACACTCCTGGAATGATTCCTGGGTCGAGAAGGATGAACAGAAATGGTCAGTTCAAGTCTTACTTGCTGCCTTCCCTAGGATAATACCATTTTTGCGCCCAACTCTTGTTTGGTTTCTGATTATCTATTTTTTGACAGGTATATTGCTCTCCTTGTGGTATCAATTGGTTGCTACCTTGCAACATTCACTTTCTCGGGACTTTTGTTTATCTGGTTCAATCCATCAGGCCATGACTGTGGCCTCAATGTCTTCTTCCTTGTCATGACTATGATTCTTGCATTTGTATTTGCAGTAATTGCTTTGCACCCAGCGGTGAGGATTACTTTATGTTGTTATTATTTTATAATGCATATTGGACATAACTTCTTGTTGTATCGATGATCATATATCCATTCCTGTGCACTTCCTGTTCTGCATTTTATGAATTTCAGCTGTGACATTGAATTGAAATTCTGTTCAAGTAGTTTATGCACCATTAATAAGTAGACTGAGATAGTTGAAACAGAAAATAAAATGCCAATTGTCAAAGGTGGGAAATGCTCGAGAAAAACACTTTTTTCCCTAGTAATAAGTGATAAGCATGAAATAGCAAGTCAAGCAATTGTATTCTCTTTCCATGCCTTCATGAGATTATTATTAATTTTTGTTATGAAAAAATGAAAAAGAAAACCTTGGGATGTGATTAATGTGGCTGGTTATGTTAAACAGGTAAATGGAAGTTTATTGCCTGCTTCTGTGATATCAGTTTATTGCGCATACGTGTGCTATACTGGTCTCTCTAGTGAACCACGTGATTACGTATGCAATGGTCTTCATACAAAATCTAAAGCAGTCTCCGTTGGCACCCTTGTCCTTGGATTGCTCACTACAGTCGTCTCCGTTATTTATTCTGCTCTTCGTGCTGGATCTTCAACAACATTTCTTTCTCCACCATCTTCACCGAGGGCAGGTGAGTAAACCTAAACTAAACTTGGAAAACACCCCACGACCTCCATTCTTAAAGTTCTTTTCGATAACCATTTGATTATTTATTTATTTATTGTTTTTGAGAATTAAACTTATAAACAGTTTCTACGGATAAATTTTTTATTTTGTAACAATGTCTTAAAAAGCCAAGCCAAGGTCTTAGAGCTAAAAAAAAATAGTTTTAAAAGACTTGCTTTTATTTTTAAAATTCGACCGCTATCAAATGGAGTTAAATAATTTAATACAAATTGAGAATTGTAAGGAAGAGGACTGACATTTTGTAATATCATATACTTACAAATGAATTAGGGAAAATTTAAATTTACACCTTAAACTTTAGAATTGTATCAATTTAAACCTTGAATTTTCATTAGTGTATCAATTTACACCTTCTTTCAGATTTAGCTTGAAAAATATCGTACGAGACGTTTAATTTTTCAATTAAACTTCTAAATTATTATATGTGAATCAATTTACAACCTTAATTAGGATTATATTTGAAAATCATCAATGCATTTAATTCTTACCCTTGTGTTGGCTTCTTCAAACGTCGGAATAACAAAATGGACAATTGGAATTGATGTATAGACAATGTTCAAAGAAAATCTTAATTGAGAATCTAAATGGATTTGCTTATGTAAATTTTGTTTTTCCAAATAGAATGTAATTAAGGGTTTAAATTGATATACTAATTAAAGTCCAAGGTTTAAATGGATATAATTATTAGTTTAGAGTTTCAATTGATGGGTTGAAATTGAAAGGTATAAATTGATATTTTTCCAATTATTTATTTGTCCAACTTGCACCATTTCCTATCCATTAAAGTAGAATATTGTATTTCTTCTGCTCACATAAATTTCCTCACCAATGACAAACAGGAAAGGTGATGAGAATATTTTGAACTCTTAATCTTTTTAAAGGGAAAAAAAGGGTGCTGCATTATTGGCATCTAATGTCTCATTGTTTGGTCAGGTGGGAGTAAACCTCTTCTTGAAGCAGAAGATTTGGAGGATGGAAAGAACAAAAAAACTGAGGGAGAGGGACAGCCTGTCAGTTACTCCTATACATTCTTCCACCTGATATTTGCTCTTGCAAGCATGTACTCAGCCATGCTTCTTTCAGGCTGGACTAGCCTGAACGAGAGCTCGGACCTCATAGACGTCGGCTGGACATCGGTTTGGGTACGTATTTGCACAGAGTGGGTCACTGCTGGTCTATATATTTGGTCACTCGTCGCCCCTCTCCTTTTCCCTGATCGTGAGTTCTTTTAGGTTTGTCATTTCATTCTGAGTAAATGTTTGGCATACTAGTATATGTTTCTATAACATAAATTGCTAGCAACAGGAAAAACATCAACCTAAATCTCTATGGGGAAAAAAAGGTATATAAAAAGAGTGTTGTATAGTTGAATCTTAATTTCTATGTAGAGGACCCTAAAAAATTATTCTAGAGTTGGAAGGGTGCTCAAAAAAAACTCGATGATTTAAAAAATCGATCAACTCAACCCAACTCGTGTGGTTTAAGTTTGGTTATCAATTCATTTGGGTTGGGTTGGGTTCAAATAAATGAAAATTTTATGGGTTGGGTTGGGTTGGTTCGGTTCATGGGTTTATCTAAAATAATCCAAACCAGCTAGAACCAACCCGAACTTATTATTAACTTTAAAATATAATTTTTTTTTTTACATATAATACAATTATATATACATATATTAATTTTAATTTTATTTAATTTCGTTGTTTTTTTTCCCTAAAAAAACTCATAAAAATAGTTATTTTAGCATTTTGAAAAGAAACTTTTAATTATACAAATTAAAATTGAGTTGTTAATCTTAATTCAATATATAAAAATAATTAAATCAAAATTTTACGTATTAACATTTTACTTTTTTTTAGAATAAAATTTTAAATAAAACCAATCCAACCTAAATATTTTTTATGGTTGGGTTTGTTTAAGTTTATTTTTTAATAAGGGTTTTAAAGAAATTTACAATCCAAATAATTGGGTTGGGTTTAAAAAGTTTTTCAACCCAATCAAATTCAACTGATGAACTCCTAGTGGGAAGGAAAATGACCTACATAGTTGTGTTAGTGTTAAGTTTTTGTTTGTAATTTCTGTTTTGAACTTGTGGGCATCTTTAAATTGCTTCAAATTTTGTTTGTTTTGGCATCTAGATGCTAAAATAATAATAGTAATCACTATTTTATTTTATTTAAAAAGAAAAAGAGTCTTGCATGTTCCGTGCCAAAGTAATATTATTTTATAATATCTAAGTGGATAAGCTTTCTCTTTCACCTTTTGCTTTATTTATCTATCTTTTATTTTAGATTAAAAAAAACATCTTTTGTTGTATTTGCCACTTGTTGGGTGGTTGAAAATAGAGATATTCAAAAAATCTGATAATCCGAAATATTCGTTCAACTCAATCCAACTTATGTGGTTTGGATTGGATCAACTCATTTTGGTTGGATTAGGTGGGTTGGATTGGTTCATGGATTCACCTATAATAACCCAAATCAATCCGAACTTATTATTAACTTTAAAATATATATATATATATAACTTATGATACAATTATATATACATACATTTTTTTTTATAGTTTATTCTCCAATAACTCTAAAAATAATTTCTTTAGCACTTTGGAAATTATGTTTAAATCTTAATTCAATATATGAAAATAATTAAATCAGATATTTTTGTATTAATATCTTCTTTTTAGAACATAAATTTAAATAAATAACGTGATTAACCGAACCCAACTCAACTGAGTTGGGTTCATTTTTTAATAAGGACTATTTGAATTGAAGAAATTAACAAACCAAACAATTGGGTTGGGTTTAAAAAAATCCTTCAACCCAACTAAATCCAACTCACTAACTCTCTTAGGTGAGAATAGAAAATATAAAATTAAATAAATAAAGTTCTTCCATTTTTGTTGGTTTGAAATTATGTTAGAATTGTGAGGCAATATTGGTGCATGTTTTGGAGTGATTTTAAAACGGTTAAAATCTCTTTTTTTTTTGTTTTTAAAATTGTTCTAAAGAATGTTTTTATTCTCCAAAATTTATTTTGATGATATGAAAATTATATTTATAATTATAAAATTAAATTAATTTTAATCGGTTAAAAATATATTTTGAAGTGATTTTAAAGATACATATTCATGTTAGATATTTTGAAATTTTGGGTTACCTTGGTAAGTCGATGTAACAATTCAGTTGGATTAAAATTACATTATCTTCCTTGATGGGTGGGTACGAAGAAGTTCTTTATTTGTTAGGATTTGGAGGTGGTGGCGGAATTTTATGCAACTTTTTACCAATTAAATTTACTAAAATTAAGAAAAAAATAATTTAAAGACAACCAAAATGAAAATACATCTTTAACCATCATTCGTAATTATTTTAGTTTAAATATAGTTTAATTATCCCTCCCACTTTCTCTTCATCTTCCTTACCTCTTTGTCCTCCTTTTATTGGCAAGCTTCACTATTGCCGTCGTCTTCCTCCTTTTTCTTAATGTATTTCGTCGTCGCTCGTCCATGTCGATGCCAGATCGATCGTCCATGTCAAATGTTGCATTTTTTTAGTAATATGAATAAGAACAAAAAAACTAAAGAGATATCAATTCACTAGACATAGCAATATCGATTCATGGGGTGGTTTTTAAGCTATACACCAAAGATGTTGGTCCGTAGTGCATTACACGCAAGAATGTAAGCAATATCATTATAGTTCCATGGACAAAAAGTGAAGTTTAAAACAATGTCTCTTTGATGAAATGCTCGAATATCATTAGCAAAAGTTTGGACTTCGTTGTTAATACAGTTTTGCGGCCTTCAAATATTTCTGGAGAATTATCAAAACAACCCCCAATATCGCATTGATTGATATAAAAATGTAAGTGATAATTAAGTAGAAGCTTCTTCCTCTTTTCATATCTGAATGGAATGAGAATTTATCCTGTTCAAACTTGAACGAAAAGGAAAACGTCATGAACGTAAAGGGGCATCGAGCTCCCTCTTGTAGTTCAAATCTCAAGAGAGACAACTTCCTTCTATTTAGCCTTCTTCTTTTCATATTGGGAATGTGCGACAATGATCAGGGAGGAGTGGTGAGGGCAACATTGAGAGGGGGAAAATTTTGTAAATCAACAAGCTCAATCATCATCTAAGTCATGCCATCTTCGTATACTTTTTTAACTCAAACGGATTTTTTCTTTTGTATAGAGAGATCGAACTATTAAATCTTCAAAATTGAGATAAATGTCTAACCTACTGATCTCTTAGTTGCTAACCCATACGAATGGTCCATTACTTTGGTAAAAAAAAAGTCACAAATGGAATTATGATAACCAAACAACCGGTTTCTCAAGAAGTTAAAAAGGTTATCCATAAACACCATTACTTTTTTAAAATACAAATAAATATCTTTCCTCATTTACATTAACTCTCTTTTTAAAGAATCATTAATTAATTTGCTAATCACGTGAATGCTCGTAAACTCAACCGTCATTTTAAACTTAATTTCATCAACTTTTAAACGGAAAAACAATTAAATTAATTTTTTATTAAAAAAAAAAGAATCTGAAAAATTATAAATATATAATATGTTGTGTTTTCTTAGCCACTCTCGTCCGTGGCGCGTGTGAGATCCTCAATCAGACGGCTCACAATCGCCGGTCCGTCACCACCACTTTGCTAACGTGCGCCATTCTTCTTCTTCTTCTTCATCATCAATCTTCCTTTCTCTCAAATCCCATTTTTACTGTCAGATCCCTAATTTTGCCCTAATTTTGAACTCCATTATTGCGAAGCTCCCACTGGGCTCTCTCTATAACATGCGCAATCTTCTGGTTCCGACCACCGCCATGCCTCCGTCCTCAATTCTCACTTCATCGTCGTCAATTTCCAAATCCAAAACTTCAACAAACCCTAGCCCTAGCAATTCTTTTCTCTGTAAACACTCACCATCGGCAACCCTCGACCTTCTTATCCTCATTCTCGTTCTATTTTCTGGTACCTTTCTTGTAACGTCATATTTCTCTTACATTTTCAACTCTTTGTCGATTCTCTTGTCGCATTCCGCCCCGCAGCTTCCTCAATTTCCGTTTCCGTTTATTGCTGCGTTTTTGTTGTTCTTTTGTGTGACTATTGGTGTGTTTGAGATTTGTTGTGGCGCTAGATCGAGGAAATGTGCTAAGCCGGGATGTAAAGGGTTGAAAAAAGCTATGGAGTTTGATCTGCAATTGCAAACGGAGGAGTGTGTGAAGAGTGGGTCGAAGGAGATTGATAAATTGCCGTGGAAGGGAGGTAGTGAGGCCAACCCGGATTATGAGTGCTTGAGGTCTGAGCTGAGGAAGATGGCACCACCTAATGGCCGAGCTGTTCTGCTCTTCCGGGCACGCTGTGGCTGCCCCATCGCGAAGCTTGAAGGCTGGGGGACTAAGCGCGGGCGGCGGCATAAGAAGTGAGTTCGTTTTTTATTTGTTTTTTTTTGCTCTAATCATTCAATGGCTTGAGCTCTTTCGCTCTCTGTTCTTAATTCTGGAATTGGGTATTGCTCTGCTGAAATTATCACGATCTCCTTCTCCCTAGCAAAACCCCAAAACTAAAAAGATAATGATGAAGGAAAAGGGTGTATCTGGATTTAGATATCATTTGTTCAAGTCCCGGTGGCATCTATGAAACATTTTATGAACTGTAGTATCCAACTTAGTTCGGAATTGAGAATAAATTTCTTCCCCTGTCTAACATTGCGGTTATTAGATAATCTTTATTAACAATTTTATGGGAGGTGGGATTACGGTAGAGGAAGACTATCTTATTTCAGTTTGTTAAATCAAAATCTATCATGTTCCCTATTGGATATTGATTTTTCAAAAAAGAAAAATAGTAATAAGTTGATTAGATCAACACCTGCTGAGTGCTGACAGAAATCAGGTATAAGTACTTGCAGAGTCCATCATAGGTCCTGCACATAGATTGAAGTTCTGGACTAATTGTTAAAAGAAACTAATTCTGCAGCTATACTTGCATCTTGGACTCATAGTTGATGCTGTTTCTTTTCTTGTACATTTACTCCTTTCTTCATGGAATTATAACCAATTCCTCAAGACCAAAAACTCGAGTTAGATGCTCAAAATTCGATCATTTACACTTTTCTTGTTGAAAAGTATAGATGCTGAACTCTGAATAATGTCGTCGATGTTGGTAATGATAGGGATTTGAAGGTCTGGATTGTATTGATTTAGATTTTAATTAGTCTTTACTTGTTCTGTTTTATTTCTGAGCTCATATATAAATTCATACCGTTCTCATTTGGTAATTCATACTATCGTCTCTTTTCGCCATTTATGACATCCATTGAAGATGATGAATTCGCTTTGTGTGTCATGATGTAGAGTTTATGTAAACTTACGTTGTAACTTGTTCATCCTGGTGCAGTTGTCATTTATTATTAAAATTCTTTGGATAGGTTTTATATTCATTAAGATTAAGAATCTAAAATTACCACCAGAAAAGAAGAAGGAAGAAGACGACTAATCATGGCGAGTTTTTTTTCTTCTCGTTTGTTTCCCTTGTGTGTATCTCTTCTTTGTCATTTATTATTAATATTATTTAGCACCTTGTTTCATGTTTTGATCTACTGAAGGGTTTACTCCTTTTTTTTTAGCCGTTTTACATGATGTAAATTCGCTTCATTCTTGAGTCCACTCTTCAAGTTAGTTAATTTATTTTTCAGTGGGAAGCTATGCAAGCAAGTTTCAGGGGCTCGGTTAACATACCCCAAGTAATTGGTTTCTGGTGAGCAATTAAACTAGGTTTGAAGCACTGATGTTCTGTTCTCCTAGCTTCTAAGTAATTAAATTTTATTGTATGCATGGTGTTCAGCTCTAGTATGTGCTCAATTTACCTAATGTTGCTAACTTTACCCAATTTTTTTTTTTAAAAAAAAAATTCAGTCATGATTTACCTAACAGGGCATATTTGATTGTTTTAATGAACCCTGACATTGGTATATGATGTATTCTGGTCCTATATCTGGGAGAATATGTTATATCTTTATCTCTTAAATAACTTTCATTTAAAATAAAATAAAAAAAAAAAAAAAAAAAAAAAGGAAGAAGAAGAAGAGGAAAGGAACTTGAACATCATCATAACTAAAAGAACCCAAGAGAACAGCCTAGGGGCTGGGTAGAGAAAACTCTCTCCCAAAAGGACCATAAAAGGAGAGTCTTCAATTGCAAAAAATTATGGAGAGGCTCTAATTAGAAAAGAACTTTGTGAAAGCACCACCATGAGGAAGTTAGCCGTACATTACCGCAAAAATTTCCCAATGAAACCCTTTTTCCTTCCAATTTCTCCTACCGCACAGTTCCACAAAACTTTAGTGTTGCCTTCAAACCTCCACGCTACCCAGACTTCCAAAAGCTAATGGAACCTGAGGAACTTAATTTTGTTTCGGCAAAAACCATAAGAAGGTTGAATTTCTTTCATCTATATGTTACCAAATAATCAACCTCTTGCACAAAACAACTAGAACCCTATTCATTGGTTGTTACGAGTCTGTTCAAAATGAGTTATCGTCTGAGATCCATTGGACGTTTTTCAATGAAAAGCATATACTTGGTTAACTTTTTTATAAAAATGCATAATCAAGTCTTGTCATGTATTGTCTCATAGCATTTTTAATCGCCGTTATTGCATGTAGCCTTTCTTTCCTGGAAACCTAATTAAGACCATCTAATTATGTGGCTGTATTTTGGATATTTTACAAGTGACATGATCTTCATCCTATTTTACTTCACTGGTTTCAGCTTCATAAAAGATGTGGAAGCATGAACATTGTAATTTACTTGCAGGATCTTGGATTGATAGTTTTGTCCTAATATCCTGTTTACCCCATGAGGGCGAATGCGTTGGGAATTCAATGCATCCCGTTTCATTGCACGCTACTTACTACCGAGTAGTGAACAAACATATCCGTTGGCTGTAGATTATAGTGTCACGTTCATCTCAGCTTTTTTGCCCAGTCTTTACATCAAGCTCACATTGAGCTATATTAAACCTGAACCCAAATCAATTTCCGTGTGAAGTTTAATGACCTTCAAGTTCTTGGTTTCAGAAAGTAAATAACAGGGGTTTCTTTTGTTCTTGAAGTCAACCATTCTAAACTTCAAACATCTTTGTTGTGTTAGTTGGCAGATTTTAGAAACCGCTTCCTTAAAAATTGTCACCACCTGATGATATATACTTATAGGGATGATTTCGGCAGATTTGAAACCTATTAAGAACAGAACCAAAATTTTCAATCCTTGAAAGTAAGATTGTCAAACTGTTGTGGAGTGTGTCTAACATTTAGTTCTTGGAAAGGTTTTGAATTTCAATTTCTGATGAACTGTGGAAGCTGTATAACACATCTTACATTCACTATGAAGACCATCTTCATATTGCACTCTCTGTTTCAATCGTTACAATTGCAATTTGCAGCAGAGATTTCATTACTCATTCACATCTATGACCTTGTAACCTTGCAGCAGACTTACTTTAGTTTTAGATCATATTTGTAATCTTCAAATGCTGCCATTTTTTGCAGGGCTCTGGCTACACTGGGTCTTGATGGGGGAGGAGACCATCACTGATTGTAGATGGTGACTTCGTTGTCGAGCAGACCTTCCAGATAACTTACCATCTCTTCCCATCATTTTACTTTAATTTTAGATGCTCTTTCTGAAACATATGGATGATTAGAGCTTTCTTCTATAAGAAAATACTACACAGTGATATTCATTGTCAGAAACAGGCTTCCCCCATCCCTGCATTATCCTGGGAGATTCTTCCTCCTCCATGGAAATGGAAATGGAAAAATATATACCAAACTGCAAATAAAATGATAGACAATGATAATTATGTCTCCTGGTCCATCTTGTTAGTGCGATAGGATCTTTAACTTCTGGGAAATTTTCCCCTTATATTTGCTTTCGTTGGATCTATTATATTTGCTTTCGTTAGATCTATTTGGATCTATTTAAGGTGTATCTGGAATACATTTTCAAGTGTTTAATTTAAAAAATAAGTCATTTTGAGAGAAATATGAGTGTTTGGCAATCATTCAAAATAACTTTTCAAATATATGATCAGTTGTTATCAAAAGTGTTTAAATAAAAATGAATTTTTTGAAAAACATTTTTTCTCAAATCAATCCAAATAGGCCGAATTTTGAATTAAGTTATAGTTGAAGGTTAATGAGCCATCAGACATCAATGAATGTCTTCTTGTTTTTGTGTAGAATTTTTTTTATTATTATTTTTATTTTTTAATTCAGGTAAGTGAAAAGGAACCCGTTCTGAGTATTAAAAGGTATATTTTATAGTTTCACCTGATTTTTTAAGTCTAATATCCCAGAGGGTTGGAGCAATATTGGCAATGGCAATTTAAACCTTAAAAAAAAAATCTCTTATTGTCAACATATGGATAAAAACCGATTCTCTACACCCCTTTTTACCTCTTTCTTCTGTTTCTTCTCTCCTAAAACTACCTCCTCCAATCAAGTTATATAGTATATAACAAGAAGTTTTCAAAAAAAAAAAACAAAACAAAACAAAACAAAACAAACAAGAAAGGAGAATAATGGAATAACTTGGATTTGATACACAAAACGTGATCTTAGAACTTAAAGGTTGTACGTTAGTAGTTGAATATGAATTAATATACTTGGATTTGATATACAAAAAGAGAGACAATCATTGGGAAGAAAAAGCAAAAAATCATGTGTACTACCAAATTTATAGAGTATTGAATGGAAAAAAATGAGGATATCAATATGAGTTGTTTTCAAATTGGTTCTTTTTCAACTCAAAATAACTTTAAAAAATTGAGGAAGTGTTAGGTGGTCATATATTATAATAGAGGAAAGAGGCCTAATGAAAGAGGGAGGTGATAGGTTCTAGATAAATAGTTTTCATTCATATACGATCATTGTGAGCATTTATTTAATGTATTAATGAAACTTTTAAGGTTTTCATAAAAAAAATGGGGATGAGATTCAAAGATCTAACTTTTTACTCGATGATGTAATATTTTAAACCGTCGAGGAGGAGATAAATAGTCAATAGAGACCTTGAAAATGATAAATCAACGCCAACTATTACTCCTAGTCTTTCAAGCTAACAATGTGGGTTTGATTTCCACTATCATCATATGAAAGATTTGTATTACGACAACATTTGTTTAATATTACTTTCTTATTATTTAATTACATAATCGATAAACATTGTAGCCCATGCAACACTAATCAAGCAATCAAGAAGGGTGCTGGATGGAAGAAGTCTCGTAGATAATTCTTGGCTAGGTTTAAAAATACATGTTTTTAACTAATTATATTTGTTGGCCTTCGGATCTCGTGCGTGATCATTATCGCGTGGATTTCTTATGGACTTGACTTTACTCGTAGATATAAATATAAAAGGCCAACAAATTTGATGTACCTATTAATTGAGAGATCTAATTGGGTATTTTGTACATGTAACCTAAAATATTGAGCCAAAATGATATTTTACTTTGTCAAAATATGTTTTTTTCCCTATTCTCAAACATTTTTCGAAAAAAAAAAAAAACTTTTTCTAGCTTTAGCAAATATTCGTTTTTAAATTTTTTATTCTCACTCTACATCCTATTTTTTGAGGGTAACTGACACAAATAACACTCAGAGTTTTCCACCTTTCACAAATAGTACTCCTTTGAGTGTTATTTGTGAAAGGTGGAAATATTCTTATTACAACAAAAATCAAGATTGATTATTATTTTATATTGTTCTTAATTCAAATCTCAGTTCAATCTCTGATTCTCTCCTTGTCACGGACTCTTTTCGATTTTCCTATTACAATATCTCCAAATCAATTTGAAAGATTACTTACCAAATAATAGTCATGGTATTCATCCGATTGGTATTCCAACAAAAAAGACCCAAAAAATTGATGATGGTTGGTTTGGAACTTTGGATGTGCCAATTTAAAGAAGATTTTCTACACATATAGTATAAATAGGATCAATTACACAATTATCTAGACTTTCATATTTTTTACCTGAAAAGTTGTAACATCCCAAGTTTAAGAGGGGATATGAATGAACTGAGATCACATCTAAATGAGACAGATGCTGAGAATATGAAGGTATGATTAAGAAAGGTTTAAAAAGTTGAAAGTCACTACCTATACCAATAAGATACACTTTCCTTTTCGGTGGCTCAATCATAAAAATTTCATAGTTAAGTGTGTTTAGTTTAGAGCAATCTTATGTTGGGTGAGACCTGGGTTGGTTACAGGGGAATGTCGGGGCCATCATATACCGAATCTAGATTTCGAATCCTGACGTTACAAAAAACCTAATAGGCTATTATTTTCAATAAAAGCCCGGGTCCATTTATGACTTGTTTGGTAGAGAATGCATATTCTATTTTATATTTTCAAATTCACACAGTTGCAAATATGTGTTTGGCAGACATTATGTAGTGCAAAGTCTGAAAACAACATTTTTATGTGTTCATTGTATCAAGATTTTGAATTTATATTTTAAAATGCATAATCATATTAAATAAAGATAAAAAAAAAAAATTAGAAATACAATATGTCATGTTATAAACTCGGTTCATTTTGTAAAAAAATATAATATGTATCATGTAATATATTATAAATTATATAATATTACAAAATAATAATTATATAAATGTTTTTAACATAAATTATATCCATAAATAAATTAATAATAGTTTATTGTCAATTAAATATTAATGGGTAACTACAATTATTGTTATGATTTATTAATATATATATATATAGAAACACACTTTAAACAATTGTTTAGGCCCGTTTGAAAACCATTTTGTTTTTTGTTTCTGTTTTTTTAAAATTAAGTCTATGGAAAATACTTCCAACTTCAATTTTTTTTCTTTTATTATCTATTTTCACCAATGGTTTAAAAACCAAGCCAAATTTTGAGAGCTAAAAAAAAGTAGCTTTCAAAAAGTTGTTTTCGTTTTTGGAATTTGGCCAAAAATTCAACTATTGTCCTTAAAAAATGAGTAAATTATTGTAAGAAATATGAATGAAATAGACTTAAATTTTCAAAAACAAAAAACCAAATAGTTACCAAACGAGTCCTTAAATTAGAATCAAATTTCTGAATCTTATACTAAACACATATATGAAAACATGAAATACAACCATGTTTTTATTGAATCCCTTGCTTTCAAATTTTCATTTTCAAATTCTCTACCAAACATTTCCTTATATTTTCAGCCCTCTTCCCCATTCAATTTTTAATATACATCTATACTATATATAAATATAAATGAGAATAAAAGGGGGAGAATTTTTATGTTTCCTTTTTGCCCTTACATTTTTTTATAATGACCATTTTGTCCATACATATACTCTTCGTTTCAAACAGTTTTTATTTGACAAGATATCTCATAAGTAAATAAACGTATATCATGAATCATCATAATATAAGGAGTCGATTGGAAGAGAAATGAGATCCTCTTCAAATATCTCTCACCCTAAGCTTAAAAATCTCTAAAAGGAAATATGAAGAAACTCAAGTACCATGGTAGCCAAATGATTAACGGTTAGTTTCGTTTTTTATGTTTTTTTTAGAAATCTTTTATGTTAAATTAGTGTTTTGCTTTTTGGACTACGGACGGATTTGATTTAGGAATTCTTCCTCTCCATGGTTTCAAATGCAATAGATTTATATGATTTTTATATTTAATTACAATGGCTTTATATGCTTTTAGAAATTTTTTTTTTAAAAAAAAAAAAAAAATCTTCCGAGCATTAAAATTGACATAAATAATTCTTAATCAGATTTGCAAAAGAAAAAACCATTGATTACTTTAATAATTATATTATAAATGAAGTATCCCATTTACATTTTAAATAACGCAATATTAAAATTGTTGGTAAACAAATCTTTAATGATCATGGGATTTGGTCGTTTTAAAAAAATATATTTTCTTTGGTATGATTTTAACATATAAAACCTTCAAAATCTATTTTTAGAAAAACAAAAAGATCTTTAAAATAAAAATTAAAAAGATCTTTGAAATAAAAATTAACTTGCTCCTTTTATATCCTTATATTTATTTTTAAAAAATTATCATTTTTAATTATATATGTATATTCTTTGCTTGATTTTTTAGATAAGATTTGTTTAAGCTTTCACTGACATTAATTAATCATATTATATAAACAAATTAAACTATGATATGAATTATAAAATTAGGATTTCATTAATTGGAGTAAAAAAGTTATACAAACTTAAATAATTTTAAAAGCATTCACATTTTTAATGTAAGTAATTGAAAAAACATGGTATAATTTTGGGGTCATTAATTTTTTTAAGAAAACAAGTCAGCATAATTCAAATTTAAAAATTAATAATATTTTAATTGTCACACTACAATCTCTTGACTCGATTTCAACCGACTGCTAGATGGGGATTTAAACCCAACATTTTGAGTAATATTTAGATGATTTCGTCTCATGCTCGTTTCTTCGATACCCAAATTCTTCTTCCCTCGACGTATTACGATTCCTCTTTATCCCAAATGGGTCTCCGCCTTCTCCACAATCGGATCTTCTCCACGCCCTCTCCGGAATCTTTCCTCATTCCTCAATGGCAGACCTTCAAGCAACTGCCTGGATTACGAGCTATCCTTGGTCTCAACCTTGAAGTACTGCGCATCCAGTTCAGCCATTTTTCCAGGGCAACAAATCCATGTAATCGTCCTCAAATCTGGGTTTAACTCCAATACTTTCATCCTTAATAGCTTGATTAATATGTATGTCAAATGTGGACTTCTTTCCGATGCTAGATTGCTGTTTGATTCGTGTTCTGTCTTGGATTCTGTATCTTGTAACATTATGATATCTGGGTATGTAAAACTTCGCCAATTGGAGAATGCACGCCAGTTGTTCGATAAAATGCCTGAAAGAGGCTGCGTCTCTTACACCACCATGATTTTGGGTTTGGCACAGAATGATTGTTGGAGGGAAGCAATTGAGGTTTTTAAGGATATGAGGTCTGCAGGTGTGGCCCCAAATGAAGTGACAATGGCAAGTGTTATGTCAGCATGTTCACATATTGGTGATATGTGGAACTGCCGGATGCTCCATGCATTGGTAATAAAGTTACATTTCTTTGATCTTGTTCTTATTTCGACAAATTTGTTGCACATGTATTGTGTTCGTTCAAGTTTAAAGGATGCTAGGAGATTATTCAGTGAGATGCCGGTGCGTAATACTGTTTCATGGAATGTGATGTTAAAAGGGTATGTGAAATCAGGTCTTCTTGATCAAGCAAGAGAGTTGTTTGACAGGATTCCAGAAAGAGATGTGATTTCTTGGGCTACAATGATTGATGGGTTTGTGCAAGGGAAACAGTTAAGGGAAGCTTTGTTGATGTATTCTTCAATGAGAAAGAGTGATATGCATCCCAATGAAGTGATGATTGTTGATTTGCTTTCTGCTTGTGGGCAGTCAGTTTCAATTGATGAGGGCAGGCAGTTCCATTCTCTGATGGTAAAAAATGGTTTTGTTTGTTATGATTTCATACAAGCAACTATTATTAGTTTCTATGCAGCTTGTGGAAGGATTGATCTTGCTTATTTGCAATATCAGATGAGTGATAAGAGTCATCTCGCATCTTCAAATGCCCTTATTGTGGGCTTCACAAAGAACAGAATGATTGATCAAGCAAGGCAAATATTTGATATGATGCCTAAAAAAGATGTTTTTTCATGGAGCACCATGATTTCTGGTTATGCACAGAATGAGTTGCCTGATGTGGCTTTAGAGCTTTTCCATAGAATGGTTGTTAGTGAAGTCGAGCCTAACGAGATCACCATGTCTAGCGTTTTCTCTGCTATTGCAGCTTTAGGTCAACTACAAGAAGGAAGATGGGCCCATGAGTATGTTTGCAACAAAGCCATTCCTCTTAACGATAATTTGAGTGCTGCTATCATTGACATGTATGCCAAATGTGGAAGTATCAACACTGCTTTGGATGTGTTCCATCAGATCAGAGACAAGGCCTCCACAGTCTCACCATGGAACGCCATCATATGTGGATTGGCAATGCACGGGCATGCAAATTTATCTATCAAAATATTTTCCAACTTGCAAAGAATGAGTATCAAGCTCAACTCAATCACATTTCTTGGGGTTCTCGGTGCTTGTTGCCATGCTGGATTAGTCGAGCTCGGGGAGAGATGCTTCTGGAGCATGAAGACAGTACATGGCATAGAACCAAACATTAAGCATTATGGATGTCTGGTAGATCTGTTAGGCAGGGTCGGGCGGTTAAGGGAAGCGGAGGAAATTATAAGAACCATGCCAATGAAGGCAGATGTTGTGATATGGGGTACATTATTGGCAGCATGTAGAACACATGGGGAAGTCGAAATAGGCGAAAGAGCTGCAGAGAGTTTGGCTAGATTGGAACCATCTCACGGGCCAGGTCGAGTCCTCCTGTCCAACTTATATGCTGATGCAGGGTTATGGGAGGATGCAGCCTTGGTTAGAAAAGCAATGCAAAGTCAAAAGGTGATAAGATCACCTGGGTGCAGTGGTATTGTATGAAGAATTATAAGCAAGGAAAAAACCATATGAAAACTTTTGTCAACTAACCCTTTTAAGTTGTATTGCATTTGTCTTTAACACTGAATGTAACTGACTATTTTTTTCTGATAATTTTCAGCTTTTATCAATTCTTTTGTAATTAAGCTCTCTTGGGAGAGGGTTCACTCTTCCCCCTGCCCCGAAAGGTGTTTAATTCATATTCTCACAAGTTTCTTATGAAAAAATATATATTCAAAATGTAGTAGTGGGAAATGAAACAATTTACATTTGTTAGCTTAGGTACAAAATGGAAGAACTTATAACAAAATTCTCCATTGATGTAACTAACTCACAACCCTATACTTCAATAATTAAAGCTGATGGTTAACAGGACTGACCTTAGAATAAAATAAAACTATAGTACAAACTATTCTAACTCTAGAAACCGACCTAAAAGAATACAAAAATGGCTAAATAAACTTACGTCTCACTTTCAATAATCAGTTCAGCAGCTGCGCCTATGGTACCAACTCCACCAAGTCCAAGCAATGCAAGAGCGAGCTCTTCTTCATTCCATTGCCTTAGTCCATTACTCAATCGCTTCAATACTTCAACGTCTACATCTAGAACCCAGCTCGGTGTGCAACCAACCATTAGGCTCACGAACCCAGTCACATAGGCACGCCAAGTGGCCCAATCGCATCCTAGTGATATCTTTCCATCAAGGGCACTTGCAAGAAACTCCATGTGGACACCAAGGATTTTGGGACGTCTCTTTGATGCAGATGATGAAGAATCGGTGCCCCAAGCAAAAGCCCCACATAACACTGCAAAGTAAGCTAATGCATATCCCCCAAGCATTGAAACTATCCCCTCTGAACATTTCTCTTGCTCAGACCTATGAACTGAAATGAACCAAGAAGGTAATGTTTCTTTTATCACAGATTGAACCAATACTAAACCGCCTGATAGCCATACTAGTGAAGCTCCAAGGGAAGCTGCAAGCTTTACTTGAGTCATTGCTGAAGATAGTGAAATCTGTCCATATCTTTTTGCATTATTGGTTGTCTTTAATTTCCCTGATCTCTCTTTTCGAGCACCATTACAAGCTATTTCTCTCACAGAATCCATCAGAAGAGAGAGAATCTCTTCAACCAATAGTGCAACATCTCTAATCGATCGGTAGACGCGTAAAAAAAGAATTCCTGGAGCAACGGGAGAAATCCCACCACAGAAATGAGATCCGAATCCATGACCAAGAAGGGCCCCGACACCCCCATGATTTGAGAGAGGATTGGCAGTCAGGCCTAGGGTGGCGGTGAAGCAGCTTTTGAGCAGCTGAACCACGGCATCACAGTTCTGAAGGAAGACTGTACGAGATGCTGAAAAGACCAGGAAATCACTCCAACGTTTGGCTTTTTGAGTCCACAAGGAAGCAACAATTGGCATGCATGGCCATGGGCAACCAGCCGCGAGAGACTCCAAGGCTGGGCCAGCCAAATTGAGGAAACGTTGGGATGCTCTGTCAATTTTGTATGTTATAGTAAGGCTTACAAAGGCAGCTAAGGGTAGAGGAAGTGTAGCTGGAGAGCTTCCCCCTACAAAAATCACAGATAAAAAACTCATCATTAGCCCATTTCTTTATTGGTTGATAGATTTATGCACAAGGCTAATTAGGTTTTCCTTTTCCTAGTCAATCTTTTCGTATTGAATGAGCTTTCAATGGAGGGTCTAAATTTCATACATTTCAGCCAATGAAAAAGAAGGTGCTTGATAGAACCGAGACGGTGATTACAAACAATATGAAGGCCCTAACTTATCACTTGAATAGTCATTGGTTTGCTTTGGAAGTGATCTAGATATGCATAATCAAACTCAAATTTGAATATTTTCATTTAGAAGTTTACAGTGATAACAATGATCAAACCTGCAGCCAGGCTAGGGACATCAACGCCAGTAGCAGCCAGGATTTTCTTGATCTGCTCTTCAACGTTGGAAAGATTTTCTGCTGGGCTTGGCCAATCTGTTCCGTTCATAAAAACAGGTTTCCATAATCCCCGAGTTACTTCTGCAGAAAAGTAGCTCACTATGGTGGCTAAAGATGCTGGTAGAAAATCAGCTAGATCTTTGAGTCCTGGAATGATTAGATTAAAATAAAATAAAAATTAATAAAAAAAATTAATGATTTGATTTAAAGTCTGTTCATTTCAAAATTGGGTATGGGCATGACTATTAGCGCAACTTACATAAACTCTTTTTCTTTATAGTTTATTCAAAGTCACTGCTTAAGTGCACAACTTAGTTGAAATCCTAAGTTCAGACAAGCAAGCCTCAACAAAATGTATCGCATAGCAGCTTAGATTGCTGCCATGATTGTAGAAAACCTTAGCTTTAAAGTTAAAAACATTAAAAGAAATATTAAAGATATTACAAACTCGGTCATGAACAAGAAATGCAGAGATTGTGAATTTTATTTAACCAGTATTTATACTGACCTGTAGCCAACTCACGAGGAGAAAGCTTTCCATGAGCACAGGCTGTTAGAGCAGCATCAATCACAAAAGGAACAGCTTCCATTATATCCCAGGCAGGCAATTTAGGTCTTAAAGAAGAATCTTCGTTTCCAGGCCCAGAAGAACTACTGCTTCCAGAAGTAACTGAAGTTAACGGTTGATTTCCCCCATTAATTCTTCGGAACATCATGTTAAGCAGTCCATCAACAGTCTGATGAACTGGGTTGCCATGAACATGACCAGAGAGGGTCGACGCTATACATGCTTGATGCTGCCGATACCAGACTTTCAATTTGGGAAATGAGTCTACAAATATTGGTTGGGGGGAAGAGGAACTTGCCACAGCTGAAAGTCTCATTTTATTGCGATCTTTGTGGACATTTCCAGATACCAGATGGGAATTTCTCACCAAGAGTAGATATTCTGGAGTAAGTTGAGATCCAACCGTAGGTGCATCGCCCACTCCATGGTCTAGAGGAGGATGGTTAAATCTCCAAAGCTTTAAGAGAAGAGTAAACGCATTTGAAAACACAGCATGAGCAGAGATTTCTTCCCCTGTTGTTAATGTCCAATTGAGGTTTGGCACACATGAGCCGAAAACCTCACAGATTGGCATCAGTGAACATGCAAGCTGTGGAACCTAGAACAGATATCAATCAAGGCATAATGAAATTGATAGGTGGAGGTTGGAATCTCATTTTGAAAAAAAAAATATAGAAAAACGAAACAAAACTACATATAAATAAATGGAGATTGTTTATAGATTTGACATCTCTACGTCAAAACTTTAATTGACTCGATAATTATTCAACTCAGTTGAGATGAAAACTTCGATCAGATTTAGCATAATCTAAAATGATAACCAGCCATTGGCTATTTGTGCATCTAGACTAAATTTTATTATCATCCTATCTTTCCCCCTAAAATAAGCCATTAGCATCCATTTTATTGAGAACGTGAATAGAATAAACAAAAAGGAGGTGAGATCTCTGACTCTAATAGTCGCAAAAATCTACTCCAATTGGACAAATTATATGAAGGAGAGCAATTAGAGAACTCTTTAAAGAAAAACCAACAAGAGGATATAGAAACAGCAGTATCCCATATTTCACTATTAACACTCCTAGTGAGGAATAGGGAAAAAGCTTCTGAATGAGTTATCATCTAGCCCCTAATCTTCCTAAAATCAAACATGATCTCCTTATAATCAGCAACTCACCATAAACCTGGAGTTTTTCTCAATCAACTGTCTAAAACCAAGGGATTTTAACACCACCTCTGAACTAATCAGAATCCATGAACCTTTCTTCTCTCTTCAAAATGATTGAAAAGCATGAGTTTCAATTTCAGTTGAGGATGATAGACCTCACCTAAGGTCCGATGAAGCTTCCTAAGGTCCAATGAAGCTTCAATGAGTCCAGCGACAAGTAGATTGGGACTTGAGTTTCCCTAAGACTGACCATGATCAAGTGTAAATCAGTGCCACACAGTTAAAGAAGTACAACCGTGACACTAGGTATATAAATCCTAGAGGTGGCTCTGTGACTTCTTGTGTTGGGATGAGGTAGAACCATCTGAGATATCCCACGAAGGAACTTATGGATTTGAGACTGAGGCAGCTTTTGCAGTGGACCTCTCTACAGAACTTTTCACCTGATAAACCAGAGATAGCGTCGAAGGTGGACTCTTAAATTGTCTGGGTTTTTCTTACATGTCTCTGTACCAGAAGTTCACTGCCAAGCTTTTAGTTTTGAAGGAGATGGTTATTGAGGCCATCTGGAATAGAAAGCTCCTTAAGAACGTGAAATCTTTGACAAGGGGAGTTGAAAGATTAAAGGCAGCAGATAAAGTTATCCCTAGAATTCCTGAGGACTTCACGGTGCAAGGGTTATTTGAGATGTCATTCTTTTTCTTTCTTCTTCTTGTTAACATAGAACAAATATATTTCCTTGCAACTCTCTCTTCGGTATAGGCTAGTCGAAGGGCCTTTCTGTAACACCTCTTGTTTTCTGGATAAGTTTCCTACTTGTTTATATCAATAAAGTTGTTTCTTCTAAATAAAAATAAATAGATAGATACACCTTAATAACGAGAAGAACCTCAATTTTCCCAGAAACAAGTACATCAAAGTAAATGGTTCTAATTAAACCAGTAACGGAATAGTGCCTCAGTATAAATATCCGGCAACAATGAAGAACATACCAAACCATGTAGAGAAAAAATCTGAACACAATCAATAGATGCTATTCCAACAATAAGCACATTCAGCATTGGAGCATAGCCTATCAAATGACTTTCACATCCAGAGTAATCTGTGGGAACTGGAGGAGAAAGTAACCTGGTAATATAATGGACAGTATGCTCCTGCATGGAAGTAGGTCATAATACCATTACTTCTTTAGAAGATATGTGAGACCAAAAAAAAAAAGAAAAAAAAAAAAACTTTTTACTTTATGTCATATTATCTTTCAATGGTCACCTGAAAATTCCAGCCTCGGATCAAGGAGGCCCCACAAAGAATGGTTGCTGCAGATATCTTCTCTTCATCTGATCCTTTTACTGCTATCTCAAATATTTTCTCCAGTTCTGCTAAGCTTCCATCAAACCCATGAGCTTAAAATTCAGACCTTTTGGTAAATTTACAAAAAAAGAGCATCTGATATACCTGACTACATGAAAAAAGGGAACAACTGAAGAACAGGCCATAAGTAAACAAGAGCTAATCTGAAAGCCATCCATATTTGATCAAATCAATATATGATGCGTTCTCTCTATAAGATTACTAAGAATACTAGGTATAATCATATGTCAAAGATTCTTTGATCCTTCTACATTTGGGTCATGGCCACAGCGGCAGGCAAATTGAATTACTGAGGACTAATGTTATCATACTGAGTGTAGGTGGGTGCTTTGGATTGGGAAGAACATAGATTCTTTTTAGAAATCCAGAAACAAATTAAGAGGTGAAGGATCTCGTTGCTTTACAGCCTCAACTAGAATACTAGTTGTTATGGGGTGGACCAAAGACCAAGCCGTGGGCCAGGGAAGACCCAATCCCAATTGGGCCACAGGCCCATGAGGTAGAGAGAGGCCTCCCTCGACTGGCCCTTGGGGCCAAGCCGAGGAGTGAGGACTATTACTGAAAAAGGACATGGCCTCACACCTCCAAGTTGGGTGTTAATTGAGCTGAGGTCATATCCCACTTTTCCACAATTTCAGCCAACACATTGTACGGCCCTGGCCCCTGACACGTCTGAAGGGGAACACATAAATAAAGGGAACAATCTCTCCGTTGAGATATGCAGCCATTACCTTTACTCAATCTACTACTACTTCGATCCAATATTGACTTAAGCATCTTAAGCATCATAGTGTGTTGGCCATAACATCACAATGGTTCAAGTGATCAAACACGCAGGTACCAACTAGACGACCTGATTCATTGAGCCGAATCTGGCCTGTGACTGCACAGTCATATCCAGCATCAGAACCCATTTATATTCATAATTGTCATTTTTTGACCATTCAAGCCTGTTGAAGGTTTTTATTTTTTTTCACATTTGTAATCCTTTTGGGTGTTTGAGTGAGAAATATCTTATTTATACGTGTTCTTTGATGTGTTTTGTTTTTCTTGTTTCGGGAAAAACCAATTAAATAGAAGTACAATTGGGTTTCTCAATTCTCGCACTTATTCAGATCAAAACACTCGAGTAATAGTTAAAAAAAAAAAATTATGCCCACAGGTCAAATGGGAGTAGGAAGATTCCATTTGCTGGATAACCAATACCAGCCTGAAGAGATTGATAAAGATTATAGAAGTACTCTATGGGTAATCTTCCCAAAATAAATTCTATAAGTTATCATGTAATTTTGGTGGAGACTTCTTTCACAATAAGGAAACCAGCACAAATATTGAATGAAAAACCTGGTGGCATTACATGTCTTTTGATGTGAATTTTCAGACTTTCAATGTCCAAACAGAAAAGAAAAAACTGAAAGGGCCAAAAGTAGGTTCATTTGTGTATACCTTGAAGCAGGAGTTGAAGTTAAGGCATTTATCATTATATGATTAAGTGGAGCCCCCTTCATGAAAGCTGACCAACCAGGTGCTTGAGGTGGTATACTTTGAGGCATTTGGCTAATGCAACCGTTCACATAGCCTCGCCAGAAATATGCAGATGTATCCAGGAGATTTCTAGCAATGCAAGCCTCAACTATCAAATGACGCATATTTCCAGCTGCTGAGAGCACAATAAAATTATGTTAAGAAGACCCAGGCCGCTGGCTTCTCCTTTAAAGAACCAAATACTCGTATGCTGAAAAAATACATAATCTTTGGGAAATAGAAGCGTCAAAAAAATATAATAATGTATGCAAGGCTGGAAATAATCAATGCATTCTGAAGAATATAAATGTCATGTGCACTTATATTGCCTTGCAGTCTCTTACCCTGCAATTTCTTGTGTACTATTTAATTGGACATGCAAACCAATTAAATCTGAAACTTATATCCTATCATACTAGAATATCAAACATGAACTCTTTCAGTATAATGATCAGATGTACCCATTATTATTTCTTCTACAAGCCAAACATCTCATCATATGAGAGTTAAGCATAAATGCACAACAAACAGTTTGATGGGGACGAAACTTTTACAAAGCGCATGAACAGTTATCATCTACCGTCTATGGGTCCAGGACCACAGTATTCTATTTTATTATGTTGGTTTTGGTACCATGTGCCAGTGGATTTCATAATTATTATAATTGATGCTTATCAAGAAGATATAATACTCACAAGAGTTCATTGGCATGTCTTTCATATTGATGCATTCAAAATATGCATTACTAACACTGATTCCAGATACAAACATCATTGCTTTGGCAGCCGCCTGATTGCATGCAGAGATAATATCCTGAGGAGGAGTCAGCAAACTCTGATATTCCCCCAATATCTGTAGGCTGGAAATTAGTTCATTACGACACTTTCCAGGGGCCTTTTTTTCTTTCCAGTGATTGGAGGCAACATACTCTGTTTCATCAATTGTCGTACTTTCCTCCTCCTCAATCAGATCAGCAATCACAAGGACTGTGATACACAATAGAAGGCATAGACGAGTGTCTATGCGAGGCACAGGCCCCTCGATGGGATCTCTTTCCTTTTTAACATTTTGAAAAAAAGAATATCAAACCACTTTTACATAAATCTTATTAATGAAGTAAACAAATATAATCAATTTTTTTTTTTTTTTTTTTGAAAAGAGGATCATCATTTCAGAAGTAAACAAATATAAATATCAAAAGAGAACATTAAAGTAATGTATTCTGCAATAATGATAGATGAAAAAGCAATCAAGCAACAAAAAGAATGCAGATGTACAATGTATATACTAATACTACTTGATCGCCCTAAATATGATATGTTTCACCAAATATTTGAGTTGCATGTTTGATTTATGGACAAGAATGTTAAACCAAATAAACCAGACAACTATCCTGATTCAAAATTTCATAATTGACCTTAGGTTCTAATCCCCAACCACATTTTGTCTTACTAAAAAGAATTATAATTGACTTGGGATCTACTTTCACCAAATATTTGAGTTGCTTGTTTGATTTATGGACAAGAATGTTAAACCAAATAAACCAGACAACTATCCTGATTCAAAATTTCATAATTGACCTTAGGTTCTAATCCCCAACCCCACATTTGTCTTACTAAAAAGAATTATAATTGACTTGGGATCTACTAACAGACAGAACATGTATTTGTATTGAGTGTTTCATGAGTTCTAGCAAACTACAGCAAAGAAGGATGTGCCATTTCATCACAAGACTCTTTTATATATATAAACCTACAGATAATCTATTGAGGCCAAAGAATTCTAACCCTTTGAACAAGACGAAGAGCTGCTATCCAGAGACCCAAGAAGGTATCATGCCAACTAGTTCCATTTATTGCCTTGAGGGTTTTGACCAAACCTGTAAGAAATAAAGATGATGTTCGCTTTCATGTATACTTTTCCTGTACAAACTGATATGATTTGTGCATATAAGCAGAAATTAGAGAAAAGGATGAAAATTAGTTGTACTGGTAATTTTTTCAATGGCACTTGTTGCTTCTACTTGATATCCATCCATTGCATCTTCTAGAACTAGATCGAGAGGAAGCCAAAGTGCAGAATACCGAGTTCTATGACACAAACTAGCAGAAGCTGCTGGAGATCCAAATGCTCTAATTGGATGGAACTTCTGCTGTGAATTTTGTTTAAATTCTTGATAGAAGATCGTCCAAGTATCAGATGTGAACTGCAGAAAAATCTCTGAGTTCAGAGATTTTGAGTTTCTCAATACTGAAGAATTTTCTCCCAGCAACTGGAGTCGCTGAATAAGATCTGCCCAATGCAAAGGCCTGGAAATTTGTAAGAAGAAGGTTGATGAAAACAGTGATAGAAAAGATAAGATAGCCATTTTATTGGTTATAATCTTTTCCACAAGTAGTTTTTGACTAAATATAAGTTTAATCATATAAATAGCAAAATCATGGTTAGTTAAGTTGAATAGCACAGTTCCTCATTAAGTGTATTCATACCGTTCTACTTCAAAGTCACAAAGAAAAGCTAAAGTTTTAATTTGATAGATGAGTCCTTACATATTCCTGCAAGCCAAGTGAAGAATCCTTGAAGTAACCGTATCTTGAAGAAATTTCCCAATTATCTCAATTGTCAGTTCAATGTTTACATTCCGCAATCTCTCACGTTGTTCAGTCCATTTATCATCATAACCATTGTGACCATCTAGTTCCATTTCTTGAGGTTTTGTCGGCCATTTGGATTTCTCTTCCACGATAAGTTCCAATAACCCTTCATCAACAAGTGTTGCATCAAGTAACTGCCAGACAATTGAAAATATAAACTCAACCACAAGGGTCCCAGGATCATTTGCTGGCAAATTGAATGTCTCAGAAAGACGAAGAACGGAATCAACAGAGGTCATGACCCTGTATAAGAGAGAGAGGTTTATTACTAAAGATGTATGCATGACACTAAGAAGCAAAATTACGACTAAAACCGATCCATTCTCTCTCAAATGCTGCATAGAATAGATTAATCTTCAAAATCAAAGCCATGGTATCAACAGAGAAAATATATTTCAGTAAACCTTGATCTGTAGACTCATAATTCTATGATTCACTAATCTTCCAGAGTAAAAAATTAAATAAAGATATGTTGCAAAACTTTTTTATAAAGCATCAACAATATAAGAAGTATTAAACAATATATTAGATAATATATAATTAAATTCGCCTTCACCCACTAGCTTAAGCTTTTGGGTCAATCGGTGATTTAAGATGGTACCAGAACAGTCATCCAGGGAGGTCCTATATTCAAACCCCTGAAATGTTATTTCCTCCCCCAATTAATGTTGACTTCCACTTGTTGGACATTCTTCATATTTCAAGTTCACAAGTGAGGGGGAGTTTAGTTAATATATAATTAAATTTGCCTTCACCCACTAGCTTAAGCTTTTGGGTCAATTAGTGATTTAAGAAAATGTATATGAACCCATTGACCAGGGCTGAAATCATCATAAAACTTTGGGATTAAATTTTAGCAAACCCAAATATCTAAAATCATCTCATATACTGATATTTTCATTATGAAACATCTTTTCTTTCTTATATACTCCTAGATGCACATGCCAACTAATAGGGGAAAATATTGCATGGAGATAACAATGGACTGTCGAGCAGCTATTGTCCTGTGAAGTACAAAAGTAGGTACTGTTGCTATCATTTATGAAGTCGTGGTCAGGAAGCTTAACAAGATATAGAGCTCTATAATGGAAAAATACGAAAAGTTGGATTAAAAAAAAAATCAATGATTCTGTGAAGTAGAATCAAAGCTTCCAAAGGGAAGAGAGATACAAAATAGAACATATCAGGGTCAAGAGGATTGTCAAGATTCAAGAACTAGAAAAGGTAGATAAACACAACCATTACAATTTCCATTTCAGCATCTTACATCTAATTTTGTTTTAGGAAAAAAAATGATAAGTGAGAAACAATTAACCAAAACTCTCCCTAAGTTCCACAGTTCCACAGTTCCACAAAAAGATCAAGTGCATTGTTAAACATAAAAGATAAAAACGGCAGCAAAATTGTGTGACTTGAACTTCGTTATCCTTCTCAATCATAAAACTAACTCTTTGTATCTGAGGCCATGGATATGAGATTTAAGTTTAAAAGCATGTCTTCGAAGGAGTTCCAGATAGAGCCGATATGCTACTGGCTGGAATTGTCTTCTTGAAATTACTCTGTAGAAAGAAGCAACGACAATTATCAACACTGGTTCCTATTGATTATAAATTGACAAGTGGAAGGTAAACAAATTAAATTCAGATCAGATCCAATTAGCAGATAATATACACAATGACTTGCAAATCAACAGCAAATTCTACAGCTAAACCCTACATCAAAGAACCATTTGCACACGCACAAAAAAAATGCCACTCTCGACTCATCGAACAGATCGGATATCCATCGGGAATCATCCAAATCCTGGCTGGAATCTATTTGGATCAAACGTAGCAAACAAAGACTATTCTTAAACGCAAATGTACTATACTATTCATAGTCATGCTTAAAAATCGAAACCTAACTACTACCACTAAGTAAAGTACGGACAAAATAACAAATAAATTCATGATCAGCGAATTCCAATTCAGCTCATAACTTCATGAGTTCAATTGGCAAAAACTAAAAAATAAGGGATCACGTAACCGCAATTCAAACCAAAAGTAACAAGTACTTGCGCACAGATGATCATGAAAACACGAGCTCCATACCACGTCAAGCATCGTGAAAAGGGAAGAATCTCTACAATTTCTTCGCAGTTGCAACAAATTCCATCAAACTAGCTCCATATTCATCCTATCAATCAAGATTTACACTCAACTCACAAACGAACATCCACAGGACACGACTTTGCCGTCAAAAAAAGAATTCGTTCAGGAACTCATACAGCAAAATACAAACTCATGCACAAAAAAAAGAAGAAGAGGAAGAAGAAGAAGAAGGAGACGACAATAATAACAAAAATTAAAAGTAGAGAGCAAAAACAAACGAAAACGAACTTGGTTGTGAGCAAGGCAAGAACGAGAATTGGGGGTACAATATTCAACATCAGAGCCTTCTCAAGGAACTTCCATGAAACAGGGTCATTATTATCCCAACAAATGTGCGAAACCAGCAGGTTAGCGAGCTCAACTGACGGCAAAGCGACTCCCGCCGAGTTCAAATTTGAAGACAGCTGAATGGCCCAAAGAAGAGGATCAACTCCCTTTTGTTGAGCTACCTTGGTTAGTTCTGTAACTCTGTCCCAAAGACTGTTTTGAACAGATACCGCCATTTTCGAGCCAGATTGAACCGATTTGTTTGGCTAATTGCTGGTGGTAAAGTGCTGCGGGAAGAACACGGAAAAACCGGAGAGAAAAAGGAGAGAGTTTGAGAACAGTGGCTTTTGGATCGCCAATTATATAATTACTTAGATTCTCTTAAAATTAATACTTTTATGTAATTTTCTAGTTGATTAAATTTATATATATACTATGGATTGATTGAAGGAAAAAAAAATGTTTTTCAAAAAAAAACTCATTTTTATTTAAATATTTTTGTAAAATTAATTAAAATATATATAAAAAAAACTATTTTGAGTAGTTTTCAAATACTCTAATTTTTTCCAAAATTATTTATTTAATGAAATGTTTTTTCATAAGATAGTTTTCACATTCATTTGCAAAAAAAAAACACACACACACAAAGATAACTTTTACATCCCCAATTTGCTCTTACATCTTTTGATAATTGTTATTTTGTCCTTTGTTACAACTATTTGTGTCTAGGTAGTTACATATGAAGTGGTGTGTCCTTACGTTTATGGTTGTGATTTGGATTATAGATATGAAACATTACGATCTAATTGTGAATATATGTTTGAATGAATAGTTGCATATGTTGTCGCATTACAACTATTTTAATCGAATAGTTATACGATAAAGTTGTATATCATTTCGTGTATGGGTGTGATCTAAAACTATTTATATGAAAGATCATGATCTAACGATAGACATATATTTAAATAAACAGTCGCATCATTTCTCCATTGTGATGTCGTAATAGTGTACCATTTTCATTTATGGGTGTAATTTAGACTATCGATATTAAACATCAGATCTTACATTGACATATGTTTAAATAGACGATGACCAACATTTACTCTTTAAAATTTTATAAATTATTGTTTTATTTATTAATTATAATCTTTTNTATATATATACACTAAATTTCACGTGCATAGTAGGTCTAAAGAAGACAAAACTAGTAAATTAATTTTCTTAAACAAGGAATGGTAATTGTTGTCAATTAAATTCTACTAGTGAAAGATCATAAAATGGTTAAAATCAAAATTTAAATATTTTGAAATGATTTCACAAAGAATATCTATGTTATTTAATATGAAAATTTAGAATTTTAATTGATGATGTTTTTTTTAGTGTGTAATTGATATCTAAGTAATTTAGCTTGAGTAATGCATTCCCAATACTTTTATATCTATTTTATTATTATTATTGATGGATTATTATTATTATTATATTATTATGAAAGTCATTCCTTTCATATATATATATAATCAAAATAAACATAACTCAATTAGTATTGTGCTTGTATAATCAACTTCGAAAGAGATTTGATCTTTTCGGTCAATAAATTGTAAATTTTTCATGGATTAACTTTAACTTATAGACAAATAAATATAAAAATATCTTTTAGTCTAAAAAATAAAAATATCTCAAGTGTCATATTCCAATACTTTTTTAGAATCATTATCGATTTAACTTTTTTCAAAAATATGAAATAGTATTAAAAAAATAATTTAAATAGTTGATTTTTCACTGTCAATCTTCACTTAAATGGTTAATTTCTTACAAATCTTCTTTTGGAATAGTTAATTCTCATGAAAAAAACTCTCAAACCTATTAAATTAAATTAAATTTCATATTAAATTATTTCATCATCCATATACAAGAGTTTATAAATGGTTCAAACACATCAAATTATGCATACAATATTGTTATTTTTACATATGGGTTTAAAATGATTCAAGCACACCTCTTCGTGTATGCATATAGAGTAAATTATTTTAAATGGTAAAACTGTTGAAAATATCTTCAAATATAGTAAAATGTCATGGTATATCAGTAATAATATCTATCATCGTTTATCCGTGATAGAATAGTAGTCTATTAATATCTATAACAATCTATATTTTAACTATTGAAAACAACTTACTAGTTAATGTATTTCAACTAAATGTCAAGAAGAAGAAAAAAACCAAACATAAAAATATGTTGAAAATCTTGGTTTGTATACATTTTTGTTTGAATCCCAAAACATCTCTAAAAAGTAAACTATAAAATAGAATAGTTAGTCAAATTAACAAACTTTCAATTTGCACAATGTTCAATTAATCTACGCGTTAATAAAATCTTATATTCAAAATTCAGATAAACCGAATGAAAACAAAACAAAACTTCACAAAGAAATGTTATAATTTTTAAAATATATAATAATTTTAAATTTATTATCATGATTATATATTAAATCGTCATTAAAGTTCATTTTTTTAATATGTTTCACATCAATCTAAAAGGTGAATTGAATAAAAAATCGATGAATATAAAAAAAAAACTATATTATTAATTATAAAAAAACCACTTATTAAAAATAGAAAAAAATCGTGTGCAGAAAAAAAATGATTTTTTAAAAATAGAAAATGTTTATTTGTCAATTTAAGGAAAAATTATCCTTTTGGTCCTTGAGTTTTGAACAATATGTATACTTGGTCATTGAGTTTTAAAAAGATACTTTTTTAGCCCCAAAATTTATAAGAATAAACTCATTTGGCCCATAAATTTTCAAAATGTAACTTTTTAGTCCATGAATTTTTTAAAATAGGTTTAAAAAGACTCTCAAATAACTTTATACTATTATTTTGAATAATTATATTACATTTCAAATTAGAAAATTAATTTTTAAAAATCACATCCTCTCTAGAACTATTTTTTATAATTTTAAGTATCACATAATTATTTTAAAAAAATCAAACGAAAAATACTTAAGGACCTTCTTAACCTGTTTTCATAAATTTAGAGACTAAAAAGGTACATTTTGAATACTCAAAAACCAAATAGACTTATTTTTATAAACTTGAGAACTAAAAAGTATATTATTAAAACTCATAGACCAAATGTACATATTCTTTAAAACTTGGGGACTAAAAAATTAATTTTTCCTTAATTTAAATTTTAAGTATCACATAATTGTTTTTAAAAAATCAAACAAAAAATACTTAAGGAACTTTTTAACCTGTTTTTATAAACTTGGGAACTAGAAAAATACATTTTGATTACTCAGGAACAAAATAGACCGATTTTCATAAACCAAATGCACATATTCTACAAAATTCAATGACTAAACAGGTAATTTTATCTTCATTTAAACAATTTTTTTTGTTTTATCAAATTTTACTTTTATGATTTTTTTTGAGTGATAAACATTGTTTTTACAATTGTTATAGTTATAGATCTATTCATTACTTTATAGATAAAATTCCATCCACGTATAAGATAAATATATACATATATATTGAGAGATCAACATTTACCTTGAATTTCTTGATGATTTTAATTTATTTCTACATTTAGAAATCCAACAAAAACGAGGGTGGTCAATAAAAATCCCATTTTATAATTTTTTTCCCTTTCCTTTTTTGTGTGTGTTTTTTTCTTTTTCTTTTTTTTTTTTTTTTTTCAGATTTTGACGACCACCAAAAATCCTATCTTAAGCAAATTACCATCTCTACCCCTCGTCAGGCCTATTGGAATCCGAGTCATAAAAGGAAACGCAGGATCCAACTGCCCCGCCTCTATTAGTTAGTTGAACGGGTCCTCGGTCAAGGACTTTTTCGTAATTTTATATTTTCTGATTTTCTTTTTTTAATGGCGACTTTTCAGTTTTCACGCCCACCATTAGCCCACCATGGCCATCAGAACAGCCCTGGTCCACCAATCACAAAAACTTCCACTTGGCTGACTAATTTCAATTATCTTGCAACATATTTCTAACCAAACAAATTAGAATAATTGCTATTTACTACTTTAATGTTTGGTTAAAGGAATAATTATTGTTTTAGCCCATGGATCTCTAGATTTAGGCCATATCGAAGAGTGAGTCGCATTGAATTACGTTTGGTGTTTTTTACTTTTGTTTTCGTATTCGTACTTACCTTTAAAGTCTATTTCCAAATTTGTAATAAAAAGATATAGTTTGATTGAGTAGCGGAGGTGATCTATCCTATAACGTTAACGTTAACGTTACCGTTATTGTACTATTGCAACTTAAAAACCGCCAAAATTTGTTATATATTGTTACCGTATGACAATAAACAGTAACGATAATATTAACAATAAATGTGACAAATTCATAATTTTAAGTAAACGTGATAAAAAACAATCTAATTACGTTTGCGATTGTGGCCCATTGTGATTGATCTATCAGATTACACAAATTTTCATTATGGATTGGTAAATGTGGCCTTATGTCAAACAAATATTTGAATGTACATAACATGTCATCAACATTTAAATTTTATATCTAATAGGTCTGTGAACTTTCAATTTTCTATCTAATAAGTCTCTAGATTTTAAATTTTCTAATTGATAAATAAAATTTTGTTAAAAAAATACTTTTGGTCATTGACTTTTCATGAAAACAATAATTTAGTCTATGAACTTTAGTTGGTCGATTTAGTCTCTATCATTTTAAATTTGTAAGAATTTAGTACATGAACCTTAATAATTAACGATTTAGTCTCTATATTTCACTTGAAACAATTTAGTCCCTATCGTGAAAAATATTAGTATGATTTAATAACATTTTTTATATGTGTAGATTGATAAATTGACCAGGAATCAAATTTATTTACAAATTATAAAGTCTAAGTTGTTATGTAATAAAAATTGACATTTAACTTTGATGATTTTTTTCACAATAGAAACTAAACAATTAAAATAGGGATTAGATCATTACTTAATAAAATTTAGAGACTAATTGTTACAAATGTAATGGTATATGGACTAAATTGTAATCTAACTAAAATTTATGAACTAAATTATTGATTTCATGGAAGTTTATGTTGAAATATTTTTAACCTTTATGTTAATATCATTACTCAACAATGTTATTGAAGTAATAATTAATATGTGAAACAAAAAGTATAAGTTATATATATTTTTAACTCTTTTTGTGAATGGTAAATAAATTTGAATCTCCCTTTGCAATTTAATAATTAAATATTTGAAAGCTAAGACTTATCATAAATTGCTTTTGAACTTTTCTCTAAAATATTTAGATAATGCTTCTCTTTTTATCTAATCAACTTGATAAATGATTTTTAAACTTTTAAGGAAGGCAAAGGTCAAACAAAAATAAATTTCTTACGTGTAACTATAAGTTAGTCTAACCTATTGCAATCATACAAAACGATGAAGTAATAAATTGCTTTACCCCATATCACAATGGTAAGAAATAATGACTCACAATATACATATCATTCATTTGGACCCACAACAATTCTTTATCAGTTATCCAACTGCACTTGTTAATTAGCCAACAAGAAATCACATATGTATTTGAAGTTGCTTCGATAAGTTAAACGGTTGAATTCATATTATAGACATTATTCAATCATTTCAAACTACAAAAGTTTACGATAATTTTTTATAAGCTATAAAACTCAAGCTAAACTTATAATTACTAAGATAAGTAGTTTTTTGTTTTTTGTTTTGAAAATAAAGTCTATATATACTATTTTTATTTTCAAATTTTCATTTGTTATCTTTTTTTATTAATGGTTTAAAAAATCAAGCCAAAATTAAAAAATAAAATAACTTTTAAAAAAATTGCTATTGCTTTTAAAATTTGACTAAGAATTCAATCATCATACTTGAGAAATATGCAAATCGTTATAAGGAACGGGACAAAATAAAGTAACCTGATATATAAAAGTTTAAAAGATAAAAGGTTTTAGAGTGGGTAGGGTTAGGTGGGAGACAATGACAAATGTGGTGGGAATGAACTGTGCACCAGTCACTACTGAGGGGCAAAAAGGAGATAATGGTCCATCAATCCATCACTTTCCTCATCCTCACCATCATAAGGCCATAGAATTGTTTGGCAATATTTTTTCTATGCTATAAATAATAAAAGTCTTTTTGGGATTTAAGACAATAAGTTGGTTATTATAGTTCTAAGTTATTTTAGTTAGATTATAATAGTTTGTGTTCGGCTGAATTATTTTAGTTTGGATTATAATAGTATGTATTTGAGGTATAAACTATTTTAGTTTGAGAAGAAAACAGAAAACACTATAGAAAATAATAAAAAAAAATGATGAATGTAAAATAGTAAAAATTGTAATAAATAGTAGATGTTGTAGTAAATAGGTGCTTTGAAATAGTGATAATTATAATTAATTGGAGATTACAAAATAGTATTTACTGTAGTAAGAGATGATTATTATAGTCTTACAATAATCCTTGTCCCAAACGTTCTTTTTGTGTTATACATTGTTTTGTATCATATTTGTTTGTGTAGAAAATGAAAGGTTTACAATTTGGTCAGAGTTCCCCTTTTTCTTCTTTGGTTAAGATACAACTTTGCTCCTCATGCTTTGAAACTTGTTTAACTTTAGTCTTTATGTTTTCAATTATCCAATTTAGTTAATGTACTTTCAATCAATCTTGAATGTAGTCTCTCAAAGTTAAATTTTACCGAAATTGGTTATATAATAATGTTAAGGATTGTCCATGGCAAGGCTCAAAGCCTATGGCGGGTCCCAAGCCCAAGGAGTATCGTAAAAAGATAATAGGGGAGCGTGCATCCCAAGAGGAAAATGTCAGTGCCTCTAGGTCAAGGTCAACCAACCGAGTTCGTACATATATACTAATCGAAAAATAAACAAGCCAAAGTCTGATTGGTACCCTGCAGCCTCGAGTGATAGAAATGTCCATGACACCGCTTGCCATCACACGCAACCATGGGCATTGTATCAGAGGACATACTTATAAATAGCCCAATTGAACCATCCCACAGGAGGGGTAAGGAATCTCTAACTAAGGGAGTCGACCTTGAATTTTCTAATGCTTATCTGAATTGCTCACTCATTGTATTAACTTAAGCATCATAGTGCAGTTGGCTCAACACTACACCTGTGCAAAGATCAATTACACGTGTCAACTCGAATAAGATCGAAACCAAAAACTAGAAAAAAGTGGGTCGGAGGTCGAGGCCATCGGGCACCCACAAGGAAACCAAAGTGAATGAGATTGTAGTATCAATAAATAATAATATTTTTCATGCAAGACGACTCGCACAAAGACTCCTAAATCCATCTCGAGCCTTTTCTTCCACCTCTCCTCAATAGTTCAAATCCACTTCTAAGCAAAGGGTCCAAAGGACACGTGGGAGCAAGCCAGATTTGGAAATGAAAGAGGAAGCAGGACATAAGGGCCTGCGGTGATTATTAACATGCTATTCCAGCCCACATCTTACCACCTACGACACATGAGCTTTCGAGAGACCAATCCGAATCTAAACGATGAGGTCTCGAAACAAACTAGCAATGACACAAAATTTAAGATTTGTCGAAAATATAATGATTAAAATGGAATAAACTTTAAAGTATATGGATTAAAATAATATTTGTATTGTCTTTCAGTATTTTTTCCAAATGCTATCGATCAGGGGTTTGACTCAAATTCTCATTTTGAAAAAGTCACTTTTGATAAAGAGTCAAACAATTAATTTGATAAAGAGTCATATAGTCACAATTTTTGAAGTAGCCGTAGACGGGACATTGTTCATTTATTTTGACTTGTCATTTACGACAAATGATTCAAATCGATGTACAATCAATTTTGACTTACATTATAACTTGTTAATCCATTTTCTTTATTTGACTTTTTATTTTTTTTTTCATATTAACTACTTAGGACTCATTTGGATTAATAATGTTTTTCAAAGAATTTATTTATATTTAACATTTTTATCAAAAGTGATTAAAATATGCTTTAAAAAACTATCAAACACTACAATTTATTTCAAAATAATTTATTTTTTTAAATTAAACACTTAAAAATGCATTCAAAACACATACTTAATCTTCTTGAAAATGAAAAAAAAAAAAAAACACTCTTTTTCAACAACTTGCTTGTCATTTTTTGTGGTTTCTACTTTATGTTATTTGAATATTATTGGGTGAAAATTTTCTTATACGTTGCATAAATAATAATTAAACGTGATAAAGTATTTAATTTATGTGTGTGCATTTAACAAAAAATATTATAATAATAAAATTAACTTATATGTAGGAGTAATTGTATAGTGTAAGATTGCAAATATAAAAAAAATCAATAAGGGTGTGTTTGGGAGCCCAACATGAGATGATATATCCCCACATCCTATATCATTTTAGTGTTTGGAAACTCATTATCTATTTTAATTGTTTGTGGGTCCATTTTTAGAATGTGTTTTGTATCTCACTACCATTTTCTGTCATTTTCCTTACGTGTATCTTGTAACGACCCGATCCTAGGACTTAAGTTAGACCGTTACTAAACACATGCATGCATGGAACTTAAAACGACACTTTGTTATGGTGAAATAAATGCTAATTAAATAAGGTAAATTTAAAAGACTTTGCATTTAATTTCAAATATTAAAAACAACAGTAGAGTACCCATAAATCATAAATGATAATAAATAAATCTAGAAGCGATTCTTAATAGTAAGTTTTAAACTAAACATCAACACCGAAAGCTAAAAAAAACATGAAAAAAAGTTTAAATCTCATGAGCGGAAACATAAAACTGGTCCCAGTGGCTCAATCACGAATTTCGTTTGTCATTCGCCGACGCATCCCTACTCTTATCTGAAACATAAACATGAGAAAATGGCGAGTATAAAATACTCAGTAAGTAACCCCACTATTGGGGTCAGGCTAGGCATCTATGTCCTCTAGATGCCTACCTCTAGTGGAACATATAAACTGCTATAGTCCTCATGGGACATATATATACATGAAAAACTTATTTCTATCCTACTGTATTTAAGTATGTCCACTACATCTAGTAATTCCCATATAACTCACAACCTATGGTGAATCCCGAAAGAAACACAATCTCTTACATATGCATGGTTATGCATACACCTCTTTCGTATACACATAACCCACTTAATGTGTATCTCTTTTGTACATATGGTTACGTATACACCTTTTTCGTATACACATAACCCATTGAATGTGTACCTCTTTTGTACACCTGGTTAAGTATACACCCAACCTACTGAGTATGTACCTCTTTCGTATATCTAGTTATGTATACACCTCTTTTGTATACACATAGCCCACTGAATGTGTACCTCTTTCGTACACCTGGTTAAGTATACACCTTTTTCGTATACACTTAACCTACTGAGTATGTACCTCTTTCGTACACCCCCAGATCCTCTCTATAAATGTAAGGATGTGTACCTCTTTCGTACACATGGTTAGACATACACCTCTTTCGTATACACATAACCCACTGAGTATGTACCTCTTTCGTACACCCCAATACCCTCTAGGTACGTATCACTTTCATACACACCAACCCTAGTACATCTCTTTCATGTACTAGCGCTCTTGGACGTGCATCACTTTCATGCAGTCACTTGGTTTGGAAAGGAAAAAAGATTGCATCTAACTTTATATTACATATAACATTCACCTAATCATGAATCCTTTAAAATCTCCTGATCAAGATCAGGTTAGTTAACCTCAATGTACGTAATTAATATAGTATTAATGGATCCACTCTAGTACATCACTTTCATGTACTAACTCATGTAACAATTAAACATTTGAATTTTATAATACATCGTGTAAGTCATAATAAATCACATCAATAAGCACATCAACAAAATGCTCCAACTTTCACCTAATTTTAAAACATTTCCGTAGTAGTGTCGCTTAACTCATAATTTACGGTCATGCCCAATTGTCCTTTTAATATATCTCATAAAATTCTAAATCATGCTTATACATTAACATGCTTCAGTCATATTATCACATGCTCGTACATCTTTTCTAAACAGTCCATTAAATCTCAGAACAGTCAAAATTATTCTTGTAACTAGTCTTGCAATCCTCAACATCAATCATAAATTTACCGGCACAAAGGCGGTTCCAGTAGTAAGATTACTTACTTTTACTCGCAAACTCTAAACTAGTAAGCTCAACCTCTTTCTTGTCCAATGAAACCGAAAGCCCACAGGATCAAATTTAAATCACCCAAAACAAAGACACCAGGACACCTCAAGATCCAAACCTAACACCTAATATCATGGCAAATTATTTTAGGTCGCAGTCCATGGTTCAGTCAAACTTAAATCGAGGAATTCATAAACATACAACATGCTTAACAACCCACATAAGTTTAGAGCCTTACACTTCACCGAGATTCGTCGACTACCTCTTTAATCGGTTGGACGACAACTTCAACAACCTAAAATTTTGCCCTACATCCAAAACATGATGTGTACCAACAAATCAAGGCCAAACTCAAGTGATTGTTCAAAATCCTCAAGGAATCCAACCAAAACATTTACACTTACCCTTAATCCAAGATTCTGATAAAGACCAAAACGGACCTGACGCGACAAGGACAACGGCGACCGATAGTGGTGAGGCTGGGGCTGCGGACGCACGACCCAGTTGGACGGAGGCTCACAGCAGCGGCTGGAGAGTGTCTGGTTGCTCGCGAACGGAACAAGCGACACTTCGAAAGTGACGACGAGCGGTGGTGACCCACGGATGAACGAGCGGCACTTTGACAACGGCGGCGACCCACGAGCGAACGAGCGACACTCCAACAACGATGACGAGCGACGACGATTCACGGGCAAACGAGCAGCAGCTGGGTGTCAACGACGACTATGGTTTTCTCAAGGGGGCGCACGGTGAGGAAGAAGAAGAAGAAGAAAATTTTGTTTATATATATAAAAAAATAATATTAAAACTTAAAACTTAAAAAAGAAATAAATTAAACTTTATTTTATTCCTTTCCTTATTCCACTTTATTTTATTAACTTTTTTTCTTTTTCAAAAAGTGAAATTAATTTTTGCCATTAATTTCTAAATTGAATAATTTTGTAAGGTCAAAAAATTAAATTCCTGTACTTACACTTGAACTCCAAAATTTCAAAAATGTCCTTAATTAATATAAAGTACTGAAATTACATTACTAACAAAATTTGGGGTGTTACATATTGTATATCATCTCAGTACTTGAACATACTTGATCATATTCGATCGTTCATACTCGATTAAAACTTTCTAGACATCATAACTCCCCATATCCTATATCATCTTAGCGTCCCAAACAGCCCCTAAGTGATATACTTCTACTAACGATATAGTCTATCAGTGATAAACTCCTACTAGTGACATTTGTTGATAGACTTTAAAAGTAACATCTAAAATTTGCTATATCTACAAATACTTTGAACATGATTACCATATTTGCAACAATCCCTTATTCCATTCTATATTTTTATTTGTATATACCATACTCGTGTACTATAAATTTAAATCTTATGTGCTCAACATTCAACTTTGAAAATGTCAATGGCTGAATTTTTAATTATCTCAAATTCTTATAACATTAGCCTATAATTAACTATTGAAGACATTTTTTAAGATTTGATTTATAGAGTTTTTATTATAAATTATAAATTTGAATTCGCTCCTCTCATTTCATATTTTTTATGATGAAATTTGAAAGTTAGATTTGNTATATGTAAAAAATTGGTTAAGAAACCTAGATTGACATAACATGTATTTCATTTAAAAGTTTATTTATGAAAATAAAAATATTATATAAATTTTGGGTTCATAAGTTTGAGATCAATATTTTATTAGGGTTACCAGATTCATGACTAGTAAATTAGAATAAAACAAACACATATTTCTTCACTTTTCTACCAAATACTCCGAGTAATTGAGAATTATAAATAAAAAAAATTATATATAAATGGAAGATTTGCAAATCATGATTTGGTGGATAACATTAATGTGATTATAAAAATGTTATATCAAAAGAGATAATGTGACATGGAATTTATTCTTTTGCCTTTTCTTTTATGTTAATTAATTAATTGCATGTGGGGAGTAAGTAAAAAGTTTAAGGGTTTAGGAATAATTATAGTGGTTGGAGGATTTTGCATTTAGAGAGTGATTAGGTAGAGTGGTTTGGTCATCTAAATAAGGTATACCAAACAAACTTTATTATTTTAGGATCAAATTAGTTGATATCTTATTATTATTTTTTAAATAGGAAAAAAAGAAAGTGACTTTAAATTGGATAGAGTGTTGAGATTAAATTAAAAGGTTCATTAATTATTAAGCTAACTTGTGGAAATTTAATATCTATTAGTTTTGAAGCAAAAAAAGATTCTTCTAAACTCTCTTCATCACACAATCTCAAAGGAAAAATAGTCCATATTATGATTGCAATGTGTGTATTGTTTTTGTTTTTGTTTTTTTTAAGCAAAGAACATTCCTAAAATAATTTTTAAAATACTAGCTTTGTTGGGTAAGATATAGTTTATTTTATTTGATTAATCAATAAATATACAAGTCAATTTGAACCCTTAGACTATAGAATATATATGATTAAAAAAACGTAGGACTATTTTATCAAAATCATATCGATTACAAATAGTTTAAAAAAAAGAAAAAACATAAACACATTTTTATCCCTTATATTTGAACTATACATTTTAGTTCTTAAGATTTGTAAAATAATTCTCAAATAGTCACCAGCTTTAACCTAATAAAATACAAGAATCTTGAAAAGAAATTTCAACAAAATTAACATTCGTAAAATGTCTATCATAATATCAATCGACCAAACCTTACAATTTTTTTTTCTCTCTCTCTTTTTTTCTCAAAGGAATGAGATAGTACATATGACCGACTTTTGCAATCTAAACTACTTTTGTCATTTTTTCACCAAACTATCTATCATCAACTTAATTTAACCGCAAGAGTTCCTTTAATATATATCATTTCTACTTCAACTAAGCGTTAATCTAGATACCTACTTCTTATTGTGAAGTAGTAAGAAAAATAGTACCTATAGAATTATATCTAAAATTTGCTTTTTCGATATATAAAAATTAATGTTTGTGAAAATTTTCTCATAAAAGGGTTTGAAATATCACACATATCGATATAGAAATTTCTTATAAATATAAAAATCTAAAAAATATTTATATTTTATAGCAAAAAATTTTCAGAGTGTTCGTACTTTTGAATTTTTTTTGTTATAAAATGTAAATATTTTCAAATATATTTTTTCATATTTAAAAATGTCCCTATCGATATACTTTTTTTTTCTCAAGTAAATAAACTAATTAATATATCTTGCTTAACATACAAAAATAAAAGTAAATCTAAACATTTCTTTCTGTGATGGTAAAGTAGAAATTTATTCCACAATAACGTTAATCCATTGTCAAAAAGGTACCCTACCACCAAAATCAAAGCGGCAAAGGCAAGCAAAAATAAATAAACAAATGAGATCAAATTTTAAAAGATAATAAAATTCCAATATTGAAAGGAGAAAAAAAACGATGAAAAATTATCGCCAAAAAATTTAATTAGAGTTAACGCACCAAAACTTTTCTAGTTGGCCAATTCGAAACCAAAGACATGGATTCCTTTATAGTACTTAGAACTCATCATTTACTTTTTCGACGTGGAACAGTTGCACTTCTAATATTTTGCCAAAACTCAACAAAAGTATCCTTATTGTTAAACTAAACAATGAAAATTAATTGTGGGGATTGATATGTACAAAATAATTAGAAAAGTGTACATGACCTTATTTAAAACTATATAAAATATTAAGATCTTTGTCATACCATTCATTTCATCTTCAAAGATATGCGTAAATCATTTACCTAATCAATTTTTACACCAACCATTACATAAATGTACATTATTAATGTCACATATGCTTTTCAATTTTTATATATTAGTTATTCTTTCAATTTCCATCTCATATTAGTGAGAAAAAAAAAGTCTATTTAAATGTACTCTTAGAACAAATTTCAAGTTAAAAAATAAAAATGAAACTAACGGATAAAACTTAGGTATTTATATAAATTATTCGAGGTTTAAGGTTTTTTAAATATTCATATGAGCATACATTTTACATAGTGTATAAATAATGTTTTTTTTTTGGTGTAAATTTTAAGTTCAACATCTCTCTTTAAAATGTTGAGATTCTTGTGATTTGAACTTCCTTTGTATATAGATTAAAATATATGAAATAAAAACCAGTTTCAACAAAAATCAACATCCATCTCAATCATGCAATAAAAGGCAAATTTTTACATGGTGCAAAGTTTCTTGAGGTAGTTGGGAAAATATGCTAACAAAAAATGATGACCAAAGTCTTGTCCCAAGCTTTGAGAAAAATAAGTTTAAAGTTGGTGGACGAAATGGTCCCAATTAGAATTAAAGTGATAGAGATATTGATTTTATTAAAACACGAGGAAGATATTAGCATCTATAACATTCGTTAATATACACCGATTTGATTTTTATCTTAAATTGAAAATTAAGCTTCTTTGATGAAAATGTTACGAGAAAGAAAAGATTTTAAAATAAGATAAAATTTTGTTATTATTCTTTTTTATGGGTGCTCCTTTTCCACACATAGACGGTTTCTTTCTTTTTAAAAAATATTTCTTTTTCAAGAAAGCGACCACTTCACGACATCTTAAACACGTGGCAATAGTATTAATATAAAAAAATTTCAATTAATTCGTTGAATCGACCTTTCATCCCTTAAATGGTAAAAATAATGTTAGGTAAGTAAAAATAAATTTAATGTGTAAAAATTAAAGTGGGTAAAGGATGGGAAGATGAGAATTATCAAGTACATGTTATTTTTCATTAATCCAAAAAAAGTCAATTATAAGATATATGTTTATTTTTGGAAAGAGAAAAAAAGTCAATCAAAATATATAATACAAGTCAAAGAGTGAAATATCATAGGCTAGGCAAGAAAGATGATTAATTAGTACAAGCAATAATAATTCGTACAAAGCCAAAGTTTGACTCCTTGTGATGGCTTTTCACACAACATAACATAGTTCAAACTTTAAAAAATAAATAAATTTTAAAAAATCCAAAATTCCCAATAATTTTATCATACTTTACCTTAAAAATTATTTAATAATAAATAAGTAGCATAAGAGGACCATGTGAGAAATGCACATGACATATTAGAAGATAAATATTGAAGGGGCCATTTAATAATCGGTTAGTTGTTTATTCTTTATTTTGAAAAATAATAAGTCAATTTTGTATTTTACCTTTAAATTAAAGCAATTGTATTTGTCTATACAATAACTAATGGTTGATAAAAAAGGACTATTGGGGATTATTAAAAAAGAAAATAAAAATCAAATATTTGATGTACATAGAAAAAAAAAGGGTTAAAACACCATTTTAGTCCCTATATTTAAAGTTGGTTCAATTTTACTTTGTATATTTATAGTTGTCCAATTTTAGTCCTTGTATTTTCAATAAACCTTAAATATAGTCTCCAATGCTAGTTTTTTGTTTTTTGTTTTTTTTTGTTTTTAAATAAAAATTGTTACCTATTAGCACTTTTACTATAGATTTTGAAGATACATTCACATATTATATTCATTTGCATAAAAAATATTGTTATTATTTAACTAATTTTGACAAAAATTAACTTTGAGATACTAAATTTAAGATTTATTAAAAATATAGAGACTAAAATTGGACAATCAAAAGTACAATGACTAAAATTGAACGAATTTTAAAATAATGAGACTAAAATGATAATTTAACTTTAACCAAATTTATATCATATGAAAAAAAAAAAAAACTGAGAATTACAACAACATTAAAAATTAGGAATGTAACGGTAGTTTATCTAAGAAATAAAGATAATTAATTAAGAAGTTTATTCGATTTATCCATTTGAGCAGAGTTTAGATCTCTAGAATGGACTTCTTTCAATAATAATAATAATAATAATCTAGAATGGACTTGGACTTCTGTTATATACTTCTTATATTGGGCTGATGCTCGCAGGCCCAAAAAGAGTCTTACTTTGTATGGCCCAATAAGCCCAATGTAGCAAAATTTTCGACTTAAAAATTTTGCCTGAAGTATTTGGCATGTTTTATTATTTTAAGATTTAAACTGTGGAAATTAACCAATAAAATAACGATAACAACAACGAGGACGTATTCTCTTTGGAAATGGTACCCGAGGGAAGGGTAAATGAGAAAATGGAAAATTACTTGTAAAAGGATACTTGTTTAAGCGTACCATAAGTACCATGTATATATAGGTATCGAGTTGTCGGGAAAAAAAAAATCGACATAAACATAGCTTAATATATTTAGAAATATACCATTGATTGAATTTAGAAGTTTGAATCTCCCTACTCGCATATAATTTTTGTTCTAAACAAAAGTAATGATAATAAAATAAAACATTTATAATCTCCCTACTCACATATAATTTTTATTCTAAACAAAAGTAATGATAATAAAATAAAACATTTATTCATACTAACAACAAGAAACAATGTGTGGGGAAGAAGATAAAACACAAAGATGAAGTGGTTCAACAAAGTTGCTTACATCCATGGGAAGGATCCTCGCTTATTCTTCTTGAAGATTGTTTAGAATAGTTTTTTTTTTTTTTTTTTTTTTTTTTTTTTTTTTTTTTAATAAAAATGTTATGTATGTTAATTTCTATCTATGAATAAATTTGATTGTAGGTATCTATAGTTCATACTTTTAATCAGTTACACAGTAGGAATACAACTGGTATGTAAAAGTAAACTAACTGTTGGAAAATGTGTTAAGATTAAAAAATCTTCAAATCTCCACATTGAATCTTACACATGCAACCTTCTGTCCTTCCAGATTCTAACCATTTTTACCCTGTGTCTGGTAGGTCGAAGCCAATTAGCTCAAGGCATTTGAGAAGTTTCAGCTTTGGAATTGGCTTCGTCAACATATCAGCCGCATTCTCAAAGGTATGAACCTTCAAGATTTTTGTTTCCCCTTTTTCAATTTTGTCTCTTATAAAGTGATAATTTATATCAATATACTTTGTTCTTGTGTGGTATTTTTGGATTTTTGGAGAGATGAATAGCATTTTGATTATCACAATAGAGTTTTACGACTGTTTGAATTAAATCAAAGTCTTTCAACAATTTTTTAAGCCACAATGCTTCTTTAATTGCCTTTGTTAGAGCCTTGTACTCAACCTCTGTTGTAGATACGACTACTATAGGATGTAGTATAGCTTTCCAGCTAATTAGATTAGGACCATAGAGAAATACATAGCCTGTTAAGGATCTTCTCTTGTTCAAATCACCAACATAGTCAGCATCCATATATCCATATAGCTCAAGCTTTGATTCATTTGATTTCTAATAGACTATGCTAGAGTTCTTGGACCAAATTAAGTACCTTAAGATCCATTTAATGGCCTCTTAGTGCCTCTTACCTGAGTTAGACATGTATCTACCAACAACCTTGCTGAGTATGAGAGATCAAGTCTAATGGAAATCACTAAATATATTAGACTTCCAACTGCTTGACTATAGGGTATTGTAGACATCTGTTTTTTATGTTCTAGGTCAAAATCTTTAGGAGAGTTAGCTGAGGATAGTTTGAAATGCTGAGAAATTGGAAGGGTAACAAGTTTAGCATCACTGAGGTTGAATCTTTTAAGAATCTTCTCACAGTAGTTGAGTTGATTGATGCTTAGAGTAGACTATTCTCGGTTCCTTAGGATCTCAAACTCTAGGATTTTACTTACTTGTCCCAAATCTTTCATGTCAAATTTTCTCTTTAGGAGATTTTTGACATGAGTAAAGTCTTGCTTGGACTTCCTTCAAGTAACATATCATCTACATATATGAGTAAGTAAACTTTATCCTTATAGGAAGTTGTGTTCACATATACACATATGTCATAAGAGCTTCTTTTGAATCCAATGCTAGAAATATAGGCTTGGAGGGAAGACTCCAATCAGGGGAGCGCTCATCTCGCATTCTTCGATTCCTCTTCCTCACATCGATGTTCTGGTGTGAAAAGGAATTCGAAAAAGACAACGGAAAAGGTTGTTCTTTTGATATGCGGTCTCGCTATTCTTTGTTTGCATTCAAAGGTCTTGTGCCTGCGCTATCGAGTCACGTTTCTAACTCCCAGTACTTTGGTGATTTTTTAAGTCCATAGATTGACTTGTTGAGTAGGCAGTAGAGGTTTTCTTTCCCATTAACTTCAAACCTCTTAGGTTGCATCATATAAATTGTCTTTCTAGATGTCCATAGAGGAAAGCAATCTTGACATCTAGTTTGTATGATTCAAGGTTATCTTGAGCAACCAGAGATAGGAGAAGTATTATAGAAGTTTGTTTATAGACATAAAATCTCAGAGTAGTTTATGCCCTCTCTCTGTGTAAAACCCTTTGCAACCAACCTTGCTTTGTACCTATGTTTTTGTTTTTGCTTTTAGTTTTTGTTTTTTTTAAATCATAGGATACACCTTCCTTGAATTTAAAAATCCATTTAAAAGCTATTAATTTATATCCTTCAGAAAGAAGGGCTAAGGACTAGGTATCATTCACACTTAGTGAGTGCATTTCCTCATTCATGGCTTTTATCCAACTTCTTGCACTAGAACCACTTATAGCTTCTTAAAAAAGAAGTTGGTTTTTTATCAGTAGGAACCACTACTACATTTAGGACTAAGTTCATATAGTTCATTTCAATATACCTAGCTGGAGGAGTAATAGTTCTTCTTTGTCTATCCCTAGCTAAGGCATATTGACTCAAGTCAAGTTGTATATTAGTTGTCTCCTCTTGTTCCCCTGCTTCTTCCTTTACTTCTTCTAAATCACTAGGTAGATTGGGCTCTACTGGTTGCTCAAGAGTTATCTCCATCTCAATTCTTATGGTGGAAGACTCAACTTCATCCTTTGGCTTTTCCTCCTTTTGCTTAAACATCGCTTCTTCTCTGAAAGTTATGTCTCTACTAATGATGAATCTTTTCTCTACTAAATGCCACATCTTAAATCCCTTGACTCCCTTAGTAAAACCTACAAACATACACCTAGCAACCCTGACCTTCAACTTCCCCTTATTTTGGTGTACAAACCCCACACACCCAAATACTTTAAGATTGTCTAGATTATGAGGGTGATTAGACCATTTCTCCTTTGAGGTAAGTAGTTCAAGGGATATGTGTGGGCACCTGTTTAGTGTGTAGATAGTGCATGTAGCAACTTCTGCCCAAAAATTTTCACCTAGGATAGCATCAGATAACAAACATCTTTCCATTTCCATTATAGTTCTATTTAATCTCTCAGCAACCCCATTTTGTTGAGGTGTGTACCTCATAGTCCTATGTCTAGTTATTCCATTCTCATTACAAAACTTATCAAAGTCTTCACTACAAAACTCAAGCCCATTGTCAGTTCTAAAGTATTTTAACCTCTTAGATGTTTGAGTTTCTATCATAATTTTCCATTCTTTGAACTTCTCAAAGACTTGATCCTTAGTTTTTAGGAACTATATCCTACTTTTCCTAGAAAAATCATATGTTAAGGTTAGAAAGTACCTTGAGCCATTGAGACTTGGTGTATGAGATGGTCCCCATAGGTCAGGATGAACATATCCAGTATTCCTTTGGCGGTATGCTGAGATTTTGTGAAGCTCTGCCTAGTGGCTTTCCCTAAAATGCAGTGTTCACAGAAGGAAAAGTGTTCATTGATCCCTTTGGGCAGTATACGCTGCTTAGACAATGCTTACATCATTTTGACACTGATATGGGACAATCTTTTATGCCATAAGTCTGCTTCTATCAAGTTTGTTGTAGAAATGGTATAGGCTCCGGTCATCATTTCTACCCCTCTAACAATATAGATGTCATTTACTTTTCACCAATGAAAATCACCTTAGAATCCTTAATAACTTCTAGGATTCCATTCTTTCCCCTGCATATATACCTCTATGGAGTCTAACATGCCCAGAGATATCAAGTTTCTCTTGAGTAAAAGTACATGTCTCACATTTCTAAGAATCTTAACCGATCCATCCTTTAGTTTTAAGGATACTGAACCAATTCTCTTGATCTTACAGGCTTCATTGTTCCCCATATACACTAATTCTCCATCCACATCCTTATAGGTATTAAACCAAGATCTAAAAGGTATCATATAATAGGTACAACCAAAGTTAAGTACCCAATCATGCTTCTCTAAATGATTGATTTGGTTGGTTTTGTTTCTTGTAGAAGCTAAGGTATCATAGTAGAAATATGATCCTTTAACCACAAAAGCTCTTGGCTGTTTCCCTTTTTTATCCTTCTCTTTCTCTCGATTCTTCCTTTCCAAACTGCATCAATCTTTCATTAAGTGCCTTTTCTTCTTACAGTAGTTACACCTTTGTTTTGTTTTTGGTTTACGTTATTCACTGGGCTGATTTTTGGTCCATTTTGAGTAGTTCTGCTTGTTATTGTCTTTGACAAATAGTCTTTCTGCATTAGGTTGTTCCTTTTTGACTACTTGAAGCTCCAACTCCCTAGTTCTCAATGTTGAGATAATGGCATCAGTGATGACTGACTCCCTGCCATATTTCAAAGCATTATTTACTTTCTTATAGGCTTCGGGTAGAGAGTTCAACAAAACAAAAGCTTCATTTTCATCACCAATATTTTCACCAAGGCTCTTGAACTCAGAAAATATATTTTTAAAGTCATCCAAATTTCAGATAGTGTTTTAGCAGAATCCATCTTGAATGTGAAGAATTTCTCTCTTGAAAACATCTTGTTAGGTAGATCCCTTGTTGCATGAAGACCTTCCAATTTGATCCACATCTTATAAGTTGCGTCTTGGTCAATTACATGCCTCAAAATGCTGCCATTGAGGTTAAAGACTAAGGTTCCATCAGCATTAAGTTCCATATCTTCTTTTTTTTAAGCTATAGAGTAGATGGGTCTAAGAGGGCTTTGTGGGCTTTCTGTTGTCCAAGAATTGCCTTGATTTTGGCTTTCCATAAGCCAAAGTCACCATTCCCATCAAATTTTTCTATTTCGAATCTTGCAACAGTCATTACTGATCTGATGAATAGACTTAAACCACCAGGAATCATTTTCTTGAAATCCTGACGCTTCAAGAAAGACTAACTTGATGATCTTCAAGTTATGGTACCAGTTTTGTTGGGTTATTTCTATTGTTATGCCCAAAGAATGAAGGCACTAAGGCCCAAAAGCTGATGTGGTAAGATCTACAGGGAGTTGGTGAAGAACTTGGCTGTTATTATGCCATGATTCCTGAGCTATTTCTCCACACGTGTATGGCTAAGATTTTGGTCTTAGTTGATCAGATTACTCCACTATGGGAAATATTTCATTTCAGGTAAAATTCTTTTCTCTCTTCTCTCTCAATTTCTCTGATTCTTTATTTGCTTCGAATATGTTTATTTTGAATCCCTTTTTGTTCGTTTGATTTATGCAAAAATATGTTGAAGAATCGAAAGAAAACAATAAAAGGGAAGAAGATGAAACATAGAGATTACGTAGTTCAGCAAAGTTGCTTACATCCATGAAAATTATCCCCACTTATTCTTCTTGAAGATTATTTACAACATTTTCTCTTTTACAAATATTGTGTATGTTAATTTCTATCTATGCATGTAATAAATCTAATTGTAGTTATTTATAGTTCATACCTTTAATCAGTTACACGGTAGGAATAAAACTGTTATGTAAAAGTAAACTAGCGGTTAGAAAATGTGTCGACAATGTTATTACACAATAAAATTAATTATTACAAAAACTAAAATGATTCGAAGTTTAAGAGTTTAATTGATATAATTAGATTAAACTGATATAATTATAAAAAGTCATTAATGATAAAACTAAAAATTAATTTTTTTTAGTCTAAACTCTAAAGATTATTTTGAAAACAACCACTTCAAGACGTGCAGGCCCAGAAGAGAACCTTATTCTGTTCCCCACCAAAGGAAAAAATAATTATTTTCCCGAAAAGAAAAAAAGAGAGGCAAAAAAAAAAAAAAGTGGGACCCAGGGCCATTGACCTATAGTTATCGAATCCAATTCATTTCATGTTCTAAAATAAAACATAAATAAATAAATAAATAATAAACAATAAATAAATNAAAACATAAATAAATAAATAAATAATAAACAATAAATAAATAAAAAGTTCATGTGGTTACTGTTCATTGGGTGACCATCGCCACCCAAATGTGTTGGAAATGGGCCCTGCCATTTCCCCCTCTCCCATGAACAAGAAGCCAACAATCAAAATACAACAAATAAATAAATATTTAAATATTATTATTACATATTTGAAAGAGTATAAATATTATTTATAGAAAATTGAGAAAGAAAATAATAACAATAATAATGATAATAAGAGACAATCAGAAGCACGGTGCATGTGAAATAATGCCATTCTACAAACAGAAATAATGCCTTTTTTCTGTTTTATAATGCTAAATTTTGAGGACAACAATACTAACTAAAGCATGCATTAATTATAGTTAATTATTCCAAATCCTAAACTTTAGTGTCCATCTAAGATATATTTATATTTTTTACGGGTAAGATATGTATATGTATTTTTTTTTGCTCTTAGACTTTAAGTTAAAGAATATGAAATACAAGGCCCAATCTTGAATTTTCATATTTTCAAATTTTGTATATAAAAATGTAGATGTTAATTAGAATAATGACAATTGATAGATTAAATGACCAATGCGCTTTTATAATTATGGTTAAAAACAAAATTTAGAAAAATAAATACGTGAAATCTCATTCAATCATCAAATGATTTAAATTATTTGTAATTTAAGTTAATTAATTTATATTATTTTAACTAACAATAAGTATTTTTAAGTAGTGGGACCCACCAATTTATTGGATCAAATAAGGAGGGAAGTTCACAAACTCCTACTTTCCTATTCATAGTTCTCAACTCCTCGGTCAAACACACCCTAAATGCTTGACACAAGTGTTTTAGAACGATGCATTATTTCAACGATATCCTTTTATTTTAAATTAATTTATAAATTGGTTTAATGTGATTTGAATGTATATAACTTTTTTTTTTGTCCTTAATAGTCTAATATTTTTATTGTTATAAATCTAGTTAATAATAATTTTACGTTTTTTTTTAAAGCAAGTTAAGTTGTGTTGTTTTGAACTTTGTATAAAAGTCCGTGGTATATTATATATCAACCCAAATTTAGCTCGAAATATTACTTTCAACTTATTTTAAAAGAAGACATTAAAATCGATGTAGTATTTTTTCAATGGACTATATTTACTTATACATTATCGTGATGGAGAAATTTTTTTAGAGAAATGATTGTGATAGATTTTTTATTTTTTATTTTTTTAAATATTAGATTGTCATGGTTGATAAATTGAAGTTTAGATTGCATAAGGTTGTTTATTTCTGAATATACACACAAGGACAGTGATGAGCAATCATAATAATTTTGAAAAACTATTGTGCAAGAAGTCCATCAAAATTTGAGATTCCCAAAAAAAAAAAAAGAAGAAAAGAAAAGAAAAGAAAAGAAAAGAAAAGGAACTTTGAAATGAATATAAATATTTGAGATTCCCACACAAATAAAAAAACTTTTAAAATAAATATAAAATGTTTAAATCAATTAAATTAAGTAGTTTATTTACTTCTTAATATTAGTTGCAAGGAGCCATTCAATTTTTCATTCCATGCTTTTCATGGTGGTCTCAATACCACTTATCCATAAATCAAGAAATTGTTGCTTATAAAATTTGAATAGAAAACATTTCTTTTTAAAATATATTATAGTCAAATTTGGATAGATTTATATTATAATTTTATGATAAATTTGGATCAAATGATTGATTAATATATATATAAATGCACAAAATGATAGAGACCTTCAAAGTCGAAATGACCACATGAAATGACGTGGAAACATAGAGGATATTATTCTATTCGTAATTTAAATATCAATTATAAAAAGTAAAATATACTGGGTGGTCTTGGTTGGTAGACTACATGGGTCGTGTTTGTGGATCGGATTGGATTAGATCGAAGGACATTTTAGATCAAACTTAATTGTTTAGGTTGTAAATTTATACAACCCAATATCCCGTATTAAAAAATGAACTCAATCCAATCTAATCTAACCATGAAATATTTGATTTGGATTGGTTCAGATTAAAATTTTATTTTAAAAAGAAGTAAAATGTAAATACGTAAAATTCTGATTTAATTATTTTCATATATTGAATTAAGATTAACAACTTCAATTTATATGAGGAAAGTTTTCTTTTAAAAGTGTTAAAAACTATTTTTATAAGTAACAAAAAAATATATAATTTAAAGTTGATAACGTAATGTTCCGAATTTTTTTGGGTAATTTTAATTTGTTTAACTTGATTATTTGGGTGTTATTACATGTGTTGAGGCTAAAATTATTAGGATTAAGATAACTCAATTTAAATTAAGTGCTCAAGATTTAAGATCTGGATTTAATTCAATTGGTGGATTTATTTTTAGGTTTGATATATTGAGGAAGATTTGAAAATTTTGGATTAATTGATAAGAGATCATGGATTTCGGGGATTTGAGAATTGGATTTAATTTAAGTCAGAATTAAGGGGGATTTAGTTAGGATCAGGTTCCTCGCATGGAAAATTTCTCCGCAATCATTTTTTTTTATTTCAATTAAATATAAACATATCTAATACAACTTTCATTTAAATAAAATATTATTAATTTTGGTAATAAAAATAATAATATACATCCAATTTAAAAATATATAATCAAAATGATAAATTCTCATAATTTTTGTAAATTAAAATTCAACAATCAGAATATCCTATCTTAAATATTACAACATATAAGGAATTAAAGTAATTAAGCCTTAAACTTAAATAATTAAAACCTTCATAATCATCCTAACAAAGTCTACAATATTTATATATATATATATATATACTTCCCCATTCCTCGTGTATTCGAAGATTCCCCACCCCGTTCGAAGACTCGGGGCCCCGACCCCATATGTTTTCTTGGACATTTCTAATATAGAGAGAGGAATTAGAGTTTAAATTGAATAGAAAATTGTTATAAATATTTAATATTGGGACCTCGTAAAGCATGCAAAAGAAAAAAAGAGAGGAGAATTTCATCTTCTTTGCATGGGAACCCAATCAACCGCCTCTCAGCCTTCTTTTGATCGACCTAGTTGCGTCGCTCGCTGTCATCGTCACTCCACCGTTGAATGACGACATCTATGTGCAAAGGAAGTCTATCGGTCCTCGCCTATGCAGATCATCAATTGATTGAAGCTGTGTGCGCCGCCGCGTCTCCATCAATCTGGTAAAGTCGCTCGTGATCGTTCAGCCGCCAAGCGTCCAGACATTGCCTCTGTCCGTTGTCATCACGCCACCCGTCGGTTGTCGTCTAGCCATGTCTTTTCCTACTGGAATCTTGAGATTTTGGTAAGTTTTTGGTGTTCTGGTTATTTTTGGATTGCCCATTAATTTTGGTTTGAGATTTAGCCCAAAATTTAATTTACCTATAATTTTTTAGGTTGGATTCGGGAATTTGGGGTTATTAAGAAAGTTGTCAAGTGGAGTAGATGTTCGTTTTGACATTTTCGATATACTTTTTGGGTAAGATGTTGTTGATTTTTATTTGAGCTTCATTTAATCTTGATTACCCACTAAGATTTGGCCTTGATTTTGGATTTCATGGTGATTTAGGAAGTTGGAAGTGAAGGTTCAAAGTCGTTATTCGTTTGTGTTAAAGATTAATTTTGGTGGATTAATTGTTGAATGGTTTTGTTTTTTTGAAGCTTTGAAGTGGTTTCAGAATAAATCACTAGTTGGATGAATTATGGAGATTATTAGGATAAGTATAATTTTGTGTTTGATTTAAGTTTGGAGTAGCTATTGCAATTTGGGTTTATGGGAAGATTCAAGATTTTAGCTTGAAATAAAAGGAGACTGTCTGTTAATTTTTTGGGACTTATACCTAAGGTAAATGGTTTAATACTGGACTGCTCATGAAACAAACACCCTAACCAAGTTGATGTTAAAATTGCACATATATGTGAAAGCATGATGTTATTATGATGGAATAATTTGCTATGTTTTGGTTATAGATGAATTGAAGAGGGCGTTTTGGAAATCGATGAGTTATGTTACTATGATCATGATAACATGTTTATGGTTGGTATGAAATCTGAATGTTGTATGTTGCACGATTAGACTGATGGTGACTATTAGCACTCCTAACGGGTCGTGTACATGCATGTTGTGAACCTTCAAGTTCACTTCTTATGTTCATGTTTCTGCGTCCCTACGGGATCACCACTTATACTTATGATTGTGATGATTCGAGATCACTGCCTATGAAAGCGTGCCTTTGGGTTTGCCCCTTATTCCCATACTTATGCTTATTCTTATGCCTATGATACGTGATGTACACTCGTGTCACGTTAGGAAGGCTAACAAGTTTACCTAATGAGCCCAGTAGTGGGTCACTTACTGAATATTTTTATACTCACCATATTCTTTACATGTTTTTCAGGTTAAGGGAAGGACAGAATAGTGAACGACAAAAAGAATCTGTGATCGAGCGTTTAGGATTTCATTGCTTCCACACATATTTTCTCCAAGTTTTATGTTTTGGGTTAGAAGTCAAACATTCAAATTCTTTGTTTAACTTGTTTATTTATTTAATTCATTTTAAATTGGAGTTGTGGGTACTCTGAACAATGAATTTATGTTGTTATTCTTTTGGGTACTTCATTTAAATAAAAAAAGGGTTTTGATTCTTTACTAGGTTGTAAGAGTGATATTTTCAAATTGCATGCATGTAGTAACTTCCTTTCAATTTGTCTAGAAAGTCAGGTTGTTATAGTTAATATCAAAGCCTAAGTTTTTAGGTTATGTAGACTGACTTATTATGTGAGTATAGATTGTCCCATTGGACATTAATGGATTCTTCATCATCGCTAGATATGACCTTAAAAAAAGTATTTAGTATATGTATGAAGTAATGCTTGATTTACAATTGTAATTTCCATATTTTTTGTTGGGATGAAATTTGATATGAGTTGACTATGTGAATGTTAGGATATGACATCAAAGCTCAGATATATATATAAAAGGTTAACGGAGGGGTTCAAAATCTACAAGTCAAGGACCCCCACGTTCGGGATCCCTAAACCCAGGATCCTTCCGCATTGGAAGCACATAAGGATGGAGCCGATGAGAGTCAAAATGTTTTGGTAGCTTTGACCTCACCTAGTGCTCATGTTGTTGAAGAAGCAATGGTAGCGCGAATTGAGGAAGCTATTACATCATCCTTGTTGAGGAGGATAAAAGAAATAGTCTGCAGTGTTGTGGTATAGTAGGTAGCTCAAACTAATCGGGCTTAGCAGGTACCAAAACCACTAGTCCAGGTGCAACCGACCTAACCTCATAACTAAAATGTGCAAGATTTATCCCTTGGAGCTAAACATTTGAAGAATTTCAAGAAATTCAACCCTCATACCTTCAATGGGTCACTGAAAGACCCTACGAAAGCGGATATGTGGTTATCCCCCATCGAAACAATCTTCCATTATATGAAGTGTCCAGAGGACCAGGAAACTTCATTGCACAGTTTTTATGTTGACAGATAATGCAAAGATATGGGGCATTTAACAAAAAAGATGATTGATACCAACAGGGGGCAAGCATCTTGGGATCACTTTAAAGAGCGTTTTTATGAGAAATACTTCTTTGCCAACACATAGTACAACAAGTAGGCTGAATTTCTGAATTTGAAGCAAGGGGTTATGTCAGTGGAAGAGTATTAACAGAAGTTTGACAATTTCTCCCATTTTTCCCCTGAGTTAGTGGCCACCGAGGTGGCAAGGATGAAAATTTTCATTTAGGGCTTGAGAAGCAGATTACGAGGTATGGTGCATGCTCTTGAGCACAAAACCTACGTCGTGGCGCTACGATCCGTCGTCATGATCGATGGTGATTCCCATGAATGAGATAAGTACAAAAGGTTGTTAGAAGTAGGGACCTCTGAAGCTAGAAAAGGAAGGCAGAGCAAAAGACTTTTGAGCCTCAGCAGAAGGGTTAGCACGCAGATAGGCCATTTCGGCACTTCAAATAGTAGGCCACTGGGTCAGGAGGGACTTGGAGAGATAGACTCGTCTACAATTCATGTGGAAAGTGACACTGGGAGCATTGTTTGGTTGGAACAGACACTTGCTATAGATGGAAGCAAGTAAGGCATATGGCTGATCAATGCCTCGGTCTTCAGTATAGTATTAGCAGAATTCAGCCCTTGAACGCCCATCAAGGAGGTGCAGACCTTTAACAACAACAAGGTCGTCTTTATTATACCACTAGGCAGGAGGCTAAGAAGTCTAGCACAGTGGTGACAGGTACACTCTCAATGTTGGAGCACTATGCCTTAGTATTGTTTGTTTCGGATTTATCCCATTCATTCATATCATCGGTAATTGTGAAACATACCATGTTAGAAGTAGAGCTTTTGCATTATGTCTTATCAATCTCTACTCTATTTGGAAAATTATGATAGCAAATGAAAAGATAAAAGTATGTCAGATTGTAATAGCAAATTATACTTTAGATGTGACTCTGATAGTTTTGGACATGTGAGATTTTGATGTTATATTAGGCATGGGTTGATTGGCTGTCAACCATGCCAACATATATTGTTCCCATAAAGGAGTAGTCTTTAACCCTCCTATAGAAGTTATCTTTAAGTTCAAAGTGTTGGTGTTGATGCCCTAAAAGTCTCGTGTCCTGTAGTTTGTAAACAGTTTGTACGTATGCTTATGTTGTATAATATATGATATTTACTTCACATCTTGATTTTGCTTAGTTGTATGTTTTATTTGCTTTACCACAAACAAATAGACATAAAATCCCTGGTTATCTGTATATAACTTAAGCATGTATGTGATGACATACAAGTGGATAATGTATTGAGTGATAACCAAAATGGTCTGTAGAATATGGATATAAGAGGGAAGCCTTATCCTGGTATCGCTATGGATGCGGCCCGCTTTGTGGAATGATCACAAGTGTTGTGACTTGTCACAAATGGTCTGATCCTGATCATTCGTGTAGGAGACATGTGAGCGGGGGCGTCCTATATAAAGAATTTGTATAAGACCTGACCACGAAGTGTTAACGTCTCGTTATATAACACCGTTCATAACCGAGACTTCACTTCATTAGGATGACCATAGGTAACATGACCTTAATCCTCAGTGAGTTGGGAACTCCTATCATTGAGGGAAATCCTTTGATTTGTATGGGTGCGAGTGGCCAGATCGCTGATTCAAACCTACCATTTTGGGGATTCGTCTGATTTGGGAACTGGGAACTCAGCTACACAAGATGGAATTCACTCCTTCCCGAGGCAAGGGCAAGTAGATAGATAGCTCCATTAAGGGCTGATTCCAGGGTTTGAACGATGTGGCACCATACACCTTCTCTTAGCCCGAGAGGTGTTCACACATAGTTGGATTATGTTGTATTGTTCACTAAAGGAATTAGTGGTACTTAAGGAGTGAGATGTAACTGGAACAAAACAGTAAATTGGCCAGCTATACTTACGAGTATCTGTGAAGGGTCATCGTACTCATGATTGGTTATATCTGATGGACACAAAAATATATCTGTGGTAAGAAGAGTTCAGCTGTTGGTCTTTAGTGGAATGCTTGGCAGTTAACGGATGGTAGATCTCGTGGCTAAAGAGTTTAGTCAGCTATTCACGTACCGTTGGAGCTTCAAGCCACAGGTTCATAAGGTCCTCTAGGTAGCTTGGATAAAGTCGAGAATCAGTGTTTGAGTCAGTTCGAAATATTCAAATTGACAAGAGAAAGTTCGATTATATATGACATAATTGAATTGGTTAATTATATATGATAGAATTGGGCAAATATATGAGATATATTTTTTGGGGAGGAAATTAGATATAAATATGATTTATATCAAGTGGAGGAGAAATTACTATAGTAGATATATGATATCAAACTATAGGATAAGAATATAATATGATTATATTAATTTATTAATTAAATTGGTTAATTATATGATAATTGGCCGAAAACCTCTCCTCTGTTGTGTGTTAGTGGGAGAATCCGTTGTCGGTTATTATAACCGAAGAATAAAATAAAAATTTGTTTCATTTTGCAAAAAAGTTCGTAAAAATTCGCAATCGGTGTGGAAAAGTATCACTTGCCTAGCTGAGAGCCTATACGATAGAGTTTCATCGTTTAAACGATCGCACACCTCGCGTCTAAACAATTGCACGCCTTTCCCTAAACGACCGCTTAGCTTTCCTAAACGATCGCCTAGTGTGCCGCGTTTTCTAAACGATCATTTACCTATTACTAGACGATCGCTTAGTAAAACCTACACGATCGTGTAGCTTTATCTAAACGATAAGCATCCCCGCTATATGATAGCATTCTCTCCCACTTGCTCATCATCTACACGATCAGCCTTTCCTTTGACCTCTACCAAATTCACTAAAGACCATACTTTGGATTCTCACTCCGAGAATACCAAGGGCTCCAACTGGTGGTGTCGTCTCCAGTACTACTTGCTCGTGCCTTTTCGTGTTGTTGCCGTTCTTGTAGACGATCGTGATGCCATAGCTGACTGATTTGCTGGGCGATAGAGTTCATAGAGGTTCTTCCGCTGCGTTGAGTTTGAGTTTGAAGAGTCTTCAACTAGTATGTGAACTTAATCCCTCATAGTTAACTTTTCAAAGCATGTCATTAATTAGTGTTAAATTGCATAACTATTTGTTAGAATGTATGTGTTGTATTTCGGTTACAATGAAATCGAAAAGATCCAAACGCACTCATGGATGCTCTTCGATAAGAGTTCCTTTAAATGGTATCAGAGACAGATTCTCATATTCCAATTTCATTGTTGCAACGAATTACATATACATTCTTGGTGGGTGTATATCTGCTCTGTTTAATCGTTAAATTGTTGTGGATGTGCAGATTAATGGAGTTTTCTGGGATGTTAGACTCGGTTTGATCGAATTCTTTTACATTTTCGGTTGATTGTAAAGGCCCCTACATTTTTGGGCATTATTAATCGTTATCGAGTTTGTAATTTAAAGTCAGTTTGAGTCTTGAGTCGTTCGTGAAGAAGATCGGAGCAAGGGTTGCAGTTCTTCGAGGAAGGAGATGATCAAGGGTTGATCGGGTCGTGTAGATGATGGGGTAAGCGATTGTTGAGTATCAGGTCGTGTAGATGATGGGATGCTCGTGTATCGTGTAACGTGCATGCATTAGACGATCGTTTAGCTCAGCAAGCTTCATCGCTTAGTAACTGACTAAACGATCGCTTAGCAACGCATGGTAAATCGTTTACCTTTCGCCGCGTTAAGCGATCGCCTAGACGATCAGGCTTCGCAGCCTCGTTGTCGTCTAAGCGATCGTTTAGCTTTTGCGCTATCGTCTAGCTGTCTCTTATACACATCTAGATGTGTATAAGAGACAGCATTAGACGATCGTTTAGCTCGGCAAGCTTCATCGCTTAATAACTGACTAAACGATCGCTTAGCAACGCATGGTAAATTATTTGCCTTTCACCGCGTTAAGCGATCGCCTAGACGATTAGGCTTCGCAGCCTCGTTGTCACCTAAGCGATCATTTAGCTTTTGTGCCTATCGTCTAGTGTGCGCTGGGCGATCGTTTACCTTCGGCGTTTACTAAACAATGGACTTCTCCTGGCAGTTCAATACCTGGTTCGCCTGTGAACCGGTTTGCTCGATGGAAAATGTAATAGATAGGGTTATTTCATTCTGGTTTTTTGTAAAGGCTCATCCCAGTCCATTAATCCTTAGTTTATTACATGCGATGTATGATTTTTATATGTCATATGGTATGCACATATAGTAAATCCCACCTTAGATTATGCATTGGTTATGCATCATCTCTTTATTATAAATGTTATAATTTAGAGAAGCATGATTTAATTATGTAAGAGCATGATCATGCATCATATAATATAAGAGTTATATTTATGCATGCATAAAAAGCATTGACATGCATCATCATATCAGCATTGACATGCATCATCATCTTTATATTAGCTTTATAGTATAAGGGTGAATGGATAGCATGTTTTCTTAGTTATTACGTGTATATATAGAAGTTATGTATAGTAATGACCGGACATTGCATGAAGTATAATACATAGGTTACTTTATATGTGTTATAAATACCGAGCTGTGCACGGTGTTTTTTAGTTGTTTCTTTTTAAAGGTTAAAGAGAAATTAGAACTAAAAGTAATAAGAAAGACATACATGCTCACTTAGGTTTAATTCATATTTTAAAATATTTAAAACTTGGATCACATAGACCTAAAATCACGGTTCTAATATGATTAACAACCCTAAGGCTTTAATCTTTTAATCAGTTTAATAGGATTAAATTGACTAATAAAAGGTTAAAGTGTAGCAAATCTATCTATAAAGGATCTTTTGTCTAAGTCGGGTTCTGTCTAGGCTGGGGTATTTAAGTTGACGGAAACGTAACACCCCTACCTGGTAACTTACCTGGAAAGGTGAATTAAATAGATTTGATGCATGCATGCAAGTTAAGGACAGTCCATTAAAGTGTTTAAATGTGACTACTTGAACTTTTTCATATTTCATAGACAAAAGTTGTTTATGAACGAAGTTTTAAAAAGACGGCTTAGACTAAAACCAGTAGCCGGATTGTCTAGGTTAATGAACCCTTAGGTAGAACATTAAGTGGAAGGTACTTGGGGCATAAGATGCTTCATTTAATCCTTTCACATTTCTCCTAAATAATCCACACCGTGAGATCTACCCTCGGCCTCGAGGCACCTTTGGTGTGTCCCCCTAATGGATGGTATTTGGGTAGGTCAATATCAAGGTGGATGGAGAGAGTGTTCATAGTAAGTGGGAGCGGGAAGTGTGACAGCATATCCCTCGGTCTCCCTCGTTGGATTGAATAAAGTTACTGTGCATCACCTCAAGGCACTCTGGGAGTGTCCGCCCTAAAGGATGGCAGTTTTGCGCATTTCTTTATTTGATCTTCTATGAGAGGATAAGGTAACTTAGTCTCTTGTTCTAATCTGCTTCTTCCCTACGATGGGCTCATTAGGATGAGACTCTGGCACCGAAAGCGAGGGGTCACACTTACGCGTAATTTTTAAAGGTTAACAGTTCTGGACTGAATAAATGGTGGCTGTTAGGTTCAGTTCCAAGAGTTGGTTGTGCCTAATGGTTGAGACTGTCTCATCCCAGTGAAGGGGCATCTGATCACTCCACCGGTGACGTTTGTCCTGCCTCACTCGGGCATCATTGCAAAATAGAAGTCTTTCACTTAGGGTACTTAAAACTGTTTTGCAAAACTAATTGGTCGAAATGTGGTTTAGAAAAATCTAATAAATTTTGTTAGTATTTTTAGCAACAAGTTTTCAAAATGGCAACAACCACATTAGCTTTGCTTAGCACCGAAAAATTAACTAGTGAAAATTTTTCAACATGGAAACACATGATCATGACGATTCTTATCATCGAGGATCTCATGTTCACTATTATGGAGGTATGTCCTCCTATTCCAGCTTCAAATGCTGCTCGAAATGTTTGGGAGGCATACGAGCGATGGGCACGGACGAATGAGAAGGGCCGAACCTACATCTTGGCAAGTCTTTCTAAAGTCTTGACCAAGAAACACGAGCCTATAGTCTCAGTGCGTGAGATCATGGAGTCCTTGCGGGGGATGTTTACAGTCTTTTATATAATACTTATACAAAATCTGCAATGAAACAAGTAAGACATGCTTCCATTCATCCTTAGACTATAACATTTATAATAAAAGGATGATGCATGAAAATGCTCAATGCATACAAAATATAACTCTTATATTTCATGATGCATGCGCATGCTTTCAAGTAATTTCTTCATGCAAGATTATAACATATATAATACATGATGCATGGAGAATTGCATAACCTACGGTGGGTTTTTAACTATATGACAAACACTTTGACATATAAGCACCATACATCACATGTATAAGCAATAAAAGTTGATGAACCAGGTGAAATTTCCTTAAAACACAAAAAGGAAAGCTAACTATTACAAAAACTGTTGGGGTTATGCCCTAAAGTCTCGTGTCTTATAGTTTGTAAACAATTTGTATGAACGCTTGTATTGTTAATATATACTATTTACTTCACATCTTGTATTTTACTCATTTACTTGTTTTATTTGCTTTACCACAAACCAATAAACATAAAATCCATGGTTATCTGTATGTGACTCAAGCATGTATGTGGTGACATACAAGTGGATCATGTCTTGAGTGATAACCAAAATGGTGTGTGGTATATGGATAAAGGAGGGAAACCTTATCCTGGTAATGCTATAGATGCGACCCGCTTTGTGGAATGGTCACAAGTGTTGTGACTTGTCACAGATGGTCTGATCATGATCAATCATGTTGGGGACATGCGAGCGGGGGTGTCCCATACAAAGAGTTTGTATAAGACCTGCCCATGAAATGTTAACCTCCGTTATATAACACCGTTCATGACAGAGACTTCACTTCACTAGGATGACCATAGGTAACATGACCTCAATCCTGAGTAAGTTGGGAACTCCTGCTATTGAGGGCGGTCCTTTGATTTGTATAGGTGCGAGTGGCTAGGTTGTCGATTCAATACCACCATTTTGGGGATTCGTCTGATTTGGGAACTGGGAACTCAGCTGCACAAGATAGAATTCACTCATTTCCCGAAGCAAAGGTAAGTAGATAGATGGCTCCCTTAAGGGCTGATTTCGGGGTTTGAACGATGTGGCACCACATACCTTCTCCTGGCCCAAGAGGTGTTCACACATAGTTGGACTATGTTGTATTGTTCATTAGAGGAATCAGTGGTACTTAAAGAGTGAGATGTAACTATAGGTGCAAAATGGTAAATTGGTCCAGCTGTACTTTCGAGCATCTGTGAAGGGTCATCGTACTCATAATTGGTTATATCCGATGGACACAAAAATATATCTGTGGTAAAGAGAGTTCAACTGTTGGTCTTTAGTGGAATGCCTGACAGTTAACGAATGGTGGATCTCGTGGCTAAAGAGTTTAGTCAGCTATCCACGTACCGTTGGAGCTTCGAGCCACAGGTTCATTAGGTCCCCTGGGTAGCTTGGATAAATTTGAGAATCAGTATTTCGGTTAATTTGAAATGTTCAAATTGACAAGAGGAAGTTCGATTATATATGATATAATTAGACTGGTTAATTATATACGATATAATTAGCAAATGTATGAGATACATTATCATGGAGGAAATTAGATATATATATGATTTATATCAAGTGGAGGAGAAAATACTATAGTAGATATGTGATGTCAAACTATAGGATATAAATATAATATGGTTATATTAATTAATTAATTAATTGATTAATTATATGATAATTAATCCTTTTTCCATGTTCGGACATGGGTTAGTGGACGGCATCGATTATGGTAACCGATAAGTTAAAAATGAAAAAAAAAATCCATTTTGAATCGTGCAATCGATAATTCATCAATCGCCTAAGAGAATTCAGAATCACGTGTTGGAGAATTCAATATGATCGCTTAAGAGCCTATGCGATAGCGTATTCCGCCTAAACGATCGTAAACCTCGCGCCTTAACGGTTGCATACTGTCACCTAGACGATTGGATAGCTTCTCTAAACGATCGTATAATGTGACGATTTAACTAAACGATCGTACACCTTTTCCTAAACGGTCGTTAAGCATATCCTACACGATCGTGCAGCTTCTCTATACGATAAGCACTTCTGCTATACGATAGCATTGTTTTCTCTCCCACTTGCTTATTGCCTACACGACTCGTTTTTCCTCCGTCCTCTACCAAATTCATCAAAGTCCACCCTTTGGGTTTTCATTCCGAGAATACCCGGGGCTCATTAGTGGTGGTGTCATCACCGTTGCGGTCGTGAGTTTGCATTGATCATGGTGCTACAGTCGACGTTTTCTGCCGGGCGTTAGTAGAACATTTGGAGGGTCCGCTGCATTGGAGTTCCGTAGATTGAAGATAGTCTTCAACTTGTAGGTAATCTTTCCCTTATGTTTTTGTTATTCATAGCATGCCGTTAATTAAGTTTTGATTGCATAACTGTATGTGTTGTATGTATATTGTTCTATTTCGGTCACTGTGAGATCGGAGCGATCCGAACACGCTCATGGAACTCTCGGTATAAGATCCTTCAATTTTTCATTTGGTTTTAGTTGTTTCTTTTTAAAAGTTAAAGAGAAATTAGAACTAAAAGAAATAAGAAAGACATGCATGCTCACTTAAACTTAATTCATGGTTTTAAAGCGTTTAAAACTTGGATCACATAGACCTAAGATCACGGTTCTAATACGATTAGCAACCCTAAGGCTTTAATCTTTTAATCAGTTTAATAGGATTAAATTGGCTAATAAAAGATTAAAGTGTAGCAAATCTATCTATAAGGGATCTTTTGTTTAAGACGGGTTCTATCTAGGCTGGGGTATTTAAGTTGACGGAAACATAACACTCCTACCTGGGAACTTACCTGGAAAGGTGAATTATATAGATTTGATGCATGCATACAAGTTAAGGACAATCCATTAAAGTGTTTAAATGTGACTACTTGAACTTGTTCATATTTCATAGACAAAAGTTGTTTATGTACGACGTTTTAAAAAGACGACTTAGACTAAAATCAGTAGCCGGATTGTCTAAGTTAATGAACCCCTAGGTAGAACATTAAGTGGGAGGTACTTGGGGCATAAAATGCTTCACTTAATCCTTTCACAATTCTCCTAAATAATCCACACCGTTTGATCTATCCTCGGCCTCGCGGCTCCTTTGGCGTGTCCCCGCAACGGATGGTGTTTGGGTAGGTCAATATTAAGGTGGATGGAGAGAATGTTCATATCAAGTGGGAGCAGGAAGTGCGACAAGATATCCCTCGGTCTCCCTCGTTAGGTTGAATAAAGTTACTGCGCATTGCCTCGAGGCACCCTAGGAGTGTCCCCCTAAAGGATGGCAGTTTTCGCGTTTCTTTATTTGATCTCCTATAAGAGGATAAGGGAACTTAGTCTCTTGTCCTAATTTGTCTTTTCCCTACGATAAGCGTATTAGGGCAGGACTCTAGCACCGAAAGCGAGGGGTTACACTTACCCGGAATAGTTAAAGGTTAACGATTCTAGACCAAAAAATGGTGGCTGTTAGGTTCAATTCCAAAAGTTGGTTCTGCCTAATGTTAAGAATGTCTCATTCCAGCGAAGGGACAACTAATCACCCCACCGGTAGTGTTTGTCCTACCTCACTGGGGCATCATTGCAAAATAAAAGTCTATAACTAAGGTACTTGAAACTGTTTTGCGAAATCGATTGCTTTAAAAGTGGTTTGGCAAAATCTAATAAAGTTTTGTTCGTATTTTCAGCAACATTTTCAAATGACAACAAACCACGTTATCATTGTTAAGCACAGAAAAAACTTACTTGCGATAATTTCGCAACATGGAAACACATGATCATGATGATCCTAATCATTGAGGATCTCATGTTCGCTCTTACGGAGGCTTTTCTCCTATTGTAGTTACAAATGTCGATCGAAATTTTCGGGAGGCATACGAGCGATGGACAAGGGTGAATGAGAAGGCTCGAGCTTACATCTTGGCAAGTCTTTCTGAAGTCTTGGCCAAGAAACATGAGCCTATGGTCTCAGGCGTGAGATCATGGAGTCCCTGCGAGGGATGTTTGGACAATCGTTCGAACAGCTTATGCATGAGGCTCTTAAATACATATTTCAACTCCAAATGCAAGAAGGCACCTCTTTCGTGAACATATGCTAAACATGATGGTCCGCTTTAATGTGGCGGAGTTGAATGGCTCTACCATTGATGAGGGCAGCCAGGTCAGCATAATCCTGCATTCTTTGCCAGAGAGCTTCTGCACTTTGTTAGTAATGTGATTCTTAACAAAAACTATGCGATCGTTTAGCTTGGTTTGTCGCCTACAAAAACTAAACAATCGTTTACCTTGGCCAACGAACTTCTAGCAAAGCTATGTGATCGTTTAGCTCGCACCTGCACGATCGTTTAGCTCGCCCAACCGTCGTTTAGTAAATCTTTATTTACTTGACGACTTTTATGAGTTTCTTTTTCGCGAGAGAAAACTCAAAAAACCTTTTCAAACTTTTGTAAAAAACCTCTTTTCAAAATAGGAAACCACTTTCCTTTTAAACTCACAGTTACCATGATCCAATAAAAGAAAAAGTATTAATTATCCAATAATTAATATTGTTATAAACATAAATGATAACTAACTTATCATACTATATTTATAACCTATAGTTTTAATATTTCATCTCATGAAATTCATGATAAAACCATAGTTCTTTTTCTATTCCATGGTACTTAATGTAAATCTCATTTACATCAATCCTTCACTAGATGTATATTATACATCAAACCGATTATATCATATATAATCAAAATACCTCTTGTCAATTTGAACATTTCAAATCAACACCAAGAACTGATCCTCAACAGAATCCAAGCTACTTAGGAGACCTCATGGACCTATAGCTCTAAAGCTTTAATGGTGAATAACTGACTAAACTCTTTAGTCACGGGATCCACCATCTGTTAACTGCCAGGCACTCCACTAAAGACTGACAACTAAACTCCTCTTACTACAGATATATTATATGTCCATCTTAACCAATCAATAATGCGACAACCCTTTACAAATCACTCGTAAGTACAGCTGGGCCAATAACCGTTATGCCTCTGTAGTTACATTTGTCTCCTTAAGTACCACTGATCCCTCTGATGAACATAAATCATATTTCTACTATGACTGAGTCTTCTTTTCCAAAGAGAAGTTGTGGCCACTATGTTCAATCCCCCGAATCAGCCCTTAAGGAAAAATCTCTCTACTTATCCTTGCTTCGGGAAAGAAGTGAATTCCATCTTGTGGATTGAGTTCCTAGCTCCCAAATCAGACAAGTCCCCAAAAAAATAGGCATGTTGAGTTGGCAATCTGGCCACTCTCACCCATATTAATCAAAGAACCACCCTCAAAGGCAAGAGTTCCCAAAACATTCAGGATTGAGGTCGTGTCACCTATGGTCGTTTAGGTGAGATGCAAGTCTCTAGTATCAACAACGTTATATACAAAGTCTAGTTATCTTGTGGTCCAGGTCTTATACAAACTCTTTGTATAGGATACCCCTGCTCCATGTCTCCACACGAATGGTCAGGATCAACCATCTATAGTAGTTTACAATACTTTCAAACCTCTACAAAGCGGGTCGTATCCGTAGTGTCACCAAGATCAGGTATTCCACCTTAATCCTTATACTATAGACCGATTTAAGTTATCACTTAAGGCATGATCCACTTGTATATCATATATACATGCTTTTTGTTCACAGATAACCAAGGAGCTTTGTTTATTGGATATGAGTAAATGCCAAAATTAAATAACATTTATTTTATTCATTGAGCAATGTGTATCTTTACAAAACAACGAGACTCGAGAAGAACTAGGACACCAATCCCAACACACTTCATTAGGATGACCATAGGTAACATGACCTCAATCCTAAGTGAGTTGGGAACTCCTTCTCTTGAGGGTGGTCCTTTGATTTGTATGGGTGCGAGTGGCCAGGTCGCCGATTCAAACCTACCATTTGGGGATTCGTATGATTTGGGAGCTGGAAACTCAGCTACACAAGATGAAACTCATTCCTTCCCCGAGGTAGAGGCAAGTAGATAGATAGCTCCCTTAAGGGATGATTCCAGGGTTCACACATAGTTGGACTATGTTGTATTGTTCATTAGAGGAATTAGTGGTACTTAAAGAGTGAGATGTAACTACAGGTGCAAAACGGTAAATTGGTCCAGCTGTACTTACGAGCATCTGTGAAGGGTCATCGTACATGATTGGTTATATCCGATGGACACAGAAATATATCTGTGGTAAGAAGAGTTCAGATGTTGGTCTTTAGTGGAATGCCTGACAGTTAACGGATGGTGGATCTCGTGGCTAAAGAGTTTAGTAAGCTATTCACGTACCATTGGAGCTTCGAGCCACAAGTCCATTAGGTCCCCTGGGTAGCTTGGATAAAGTCAAGAATCAGTATTTGGGTTAATTTGAAATGTTCAAATTGACAAGAGGAAGTTCGATTATATATGATATAATTGGACTGGTTAATTATATACGATATAATTGGGTAAATGTATGAGATACATTTTTTTTGGGAAAAAATTAGATATAAATATGATTTATATCAAGTGGAGGAGAAATTACTATAGTATATATATGATATCAAACTATAGGATAAGAATATAATATGGTTATATTTATTTATTAATTAAATTGGTTAATTATATGATAATTGGCCGAAAACCTCTCCTCGTCGTACGTTAGTGGGAGAATCCATAGTCGGCTATTGTAACCGAAGAATAAAATGAAATTTTGTTTCATTTTGCAAAAACTTCGTAAAAATTCACAATCGGTATGGAAAAGTAACGGTCGCCTAGCTGAGAGCCTATACGATAGAGTCTCATCATCTAAAGGATTGCACACCCCGTGTCTAAATGATCGTATGCCTTTCCTTAAACGATCGTTTATCTTTCCTAAACGATTGCCTAGTGTGCCGCATTTTCTAAACGATCGTTTACCTATTACTAGACGATCGCTTAGTAAAACTACACGATCGTGTAGCTTTATCTAAATGATGAGCATCCCCGCTATACGAAAACATTCTCTGCCACTTGCTTATCGTCTACACAATCAACCTTTCCTCCAACCTCTACCAAATTCACTAAAGACCACACTTTGGATTCTTACTCTGAGAATACCAAGGGCTCCAACTGGTGGTGTCATCCCCGCTACTGCTTTCTCGTGCTTGTTCATGTTGTTACCGTTCGTGTCGACGATTGTGCTGCCGTAGCCGACTGATTTGCTGGGTGATAGAGTTCTTAGACGTTCTTCCACTGTGTTGAGTTCAAGTTTGAAGAGAGTTTTCAACTGATATGTGAACTCAATCCCTTGTAGTTAATTTTTCAAAGCATGCCATTGATTAGTGTTAAATTACATAACTATCTGTTATAATGTATGTGTTGTATTTCGGTCACAATGAAATTGGAAAGATCCGAACGCGCTCATGGATGCTCTTCATTAAGAGTTCCTTCATAAAGGGGTCGGGATTGTGGTATTACCCAAGGTAATTTTGACGATGAAGGCCAACAAGTTGCTTAACCAAGGAACCTGGAGTATTTTGGCCAGTGTAGTTGATACCAGAGATACTGAGGTTATCTTGACATCAGAACCAATGGTAAGAGAGTATCCAGATGTTTTCAGAGGATCTTCTATGGTTTCATTATACAGAGAAATAACTTTTACGATTGAACTAGCATACACTACCCTTACCTCTAAAGCTTTTTATATGATGCTCCAGTAGAATTGAAAGAGCTCAAGATCCAACTGCAAGAGTTACTTGATAAGGGATTCATACGCCCGAGTGTGTCACCCTGGGGTGCCTAGTATTGTTTGTGAAAAAGAATGATGGGTCGTTACACCTTTGTATTGATTATAAAGAGTTTGAATAAGGTAACCATTAAGAGGATTGATGACTTATTTGACAAATTGCAAGGAGCTACAGTCTTCTCCAAGATTGATCTTCGTTCAGGCTATCATCAATTGAGGATAAAATATATTGATATTCCTAAGAAGACATTCCATTCGAGATATGAACATTATGAGTTCATTGTGATGTCATTTGGCTAGACCAATGTTCCTGTTGTATTCATGGATTTGATGAACATTGTGTTCAAGGATTTTCTTAACACTTTTGTAATAGTCTTTATGTTGGGTTGTACGTCCTGAAACTCGTGGTTTATAAATATTAAACATATTCTATTTACAATAAAGATGTTATTGAGGTTTACTCAGTAAAGTTGTTATTGAATATGTGAGTTGCACGTTTTAAACTTTAAATCCAATAAACTAAGAACCTTTGGCATTAGCATGAATACTTGAACTTTATGTGAAGACATAAAAATAGACCAAGTTCGAGTAATAGCCAAAACGGTCTATAGTATAGGGATTAGGTTGGGTACCTTATCTTGGAGATGTTGGGTCGATGCCCTACATCTCGTAAGGTCCTGTAGTTTGTAATGGTATTGTACAAACATTTTATTTATTTAATAAAATATGAGATGTTTTATTTGACATTTAGTAACATTGAACCCACAAACCAATAAACTAACATCCAAGGTTATCTTCTGTAGCTTAAACATGTATGTAGAGACATATAGGTGGATCATGTTTAAATGATAACCTAAATGGTCTGTAGTTGATGGATAAGACTAGATAAATTATCCTGGTGATACTATGAGTATGACCTGCTTTGTAGATGTTACAATTGTTGTAAAGTGCTATAAATTATATGATCCTAATCATTTGTGTAGAGACATGTGAGCGGGGGTACTCTATACAAAGAAATTTGTATAAAATCAGACCACGAAATGACTAGTCTCATTATGTAACACTATTCGTAATTGAGACTTACATTTCATCAGGATGACTATAGGTGACATGACCTGAATCCTGAGTGAATTGTAAACTCCTGCCTATGAGGGTTTTTTTTTATTTGTATGGGTGAGAGTGGCCAGATCACCAACTCAACAAGCTTACCATTTTGAGGATTTGTCTGATTGGAGAGTTGAGAACACAGCTACACAAGATAGAATTCACTCATTCCCCGATGTCGGAGAAAGTAGATAAATTACTCCCTTAAAGGCTAATTCCTCGGCTTGAACAATGTGGTGTCATACCTTTTCTTGGCCCAATAGGGGTTTAGTCGTAGTTGGACTATGATGTATTGTTCATTAGAGAGATCAGTGGTACTTAAAGAGCTATATGTAACTGTAAGGACAAAACAGTAATTGTGGCCCAGTTGTACTTACGAGCAATTTGTGAAGGGTCATCACACTGTTAACTGGTTATATCAAATAGAAACAAAAATATATTTGTAGTGTGAAGAGTGCAGGTATCGGCCTTTAGTGGAGTGCCCGACAATTAATGGATGTTGAATAATATAATTACATGAGTTTAATTAATTATTCAAGTACCATTGGAACTTCAAGCTATAGGTCCATGAGGTCCCCTCTGTAGCTCAACAGGGATTAAATGAGAATCAATTTTGGATTAATTTAAATTGTTCAAATTAATTGAGGGAATTAATTATATGTGATATAATTATTTAATTTAATTATTATGATATAATTACTATAATGTATTTGATACTTTATAAGTTTATTTAAGAGGAAATAAATATTTGAATATGATTCAAATGTTAAAATATGTTGTATTGGATTCATATAATTAAATTTAATATAAATGAGATTTATATTAAATACCATTGTTGAGAGAATTAAATCTATAGGTTATATATTATTGTGATACAATATTAAATCATAGGTGATATGTTATAATTTGTTAATTCATTAAATTTTGGCTTCATACTCAGCATGCTTATAAATTAAAACCAGAGTTTCAACACTAACATTTGTAGTACCTTTGATTCATGATCTTTAGCTGTAATCTCCTTCTTATTTGGATGTGAACCACCACAAGGTCTTTCCTACTATTCTCTTAGAGCCTTAGATTGAGTTGTAGGACTCAAAAATAAGCTTGAATTAGGGAAAAAGGAGGAGGACTGGTTTATGTTGAAGAACAGTTCTTCAATCACTATTTCTTAGCAAATTGCAACTGATTGCATGCCTCATTTCCACTCAGATTTCAAGTTTATATTGCATGTTCATCATGCAACACCTCTCTTGCATGAATTACAACTCCAGCTTGAAATAATTGAGCTGAAGTGATAATGGAATTGTATGTGAGCAACTCTTGAAGATAGAGGGAAATCCCAAAAATTGGGATTTTTCCACTTTCCTCTTCTTCTTCTTTTTTTTTTTCTTTTTAAAATTTGAAATTCTTTTTCAAATTAAAACTTAATTTTAGTTTTTAATTTATATTTTAAAACTAAAAAAATAATAATTTTTACAAAAATTAATTCAAAATTATTTTTTCTAATAAAATTAATAATTCATAATTAATTATAATTAATTTAAATATCAAATATTCAAATTAATTTGTCACCAATTCCATTACCATGAATCCCTATTCATAAATTTAATATTTAAATCATATTTAAATATCAATCAATTCTCCCATTCCGTTTAATTCCAAAATTAAACGTGCAATTATATCACATATAATTACTAATTCCCTTAATTCTAATTTGAACGTTTCAAATCAACTTATCACACTATTTTAAGACTAACTCATTTGTGAGCTAGTAGGGGAACGTAGTGGACTTACAGATCATGGACTCCAACGATCTGAGGTTAATTGGCTAAACTCTTTAGCCCGAATTAACCCTCATTCGTTTAACTACTAGGTCACTCCACTAAAGTCCAAAGTTGCACTCCCCTTACTATAGATATATAGTATCCACTCGATATAACCATGATTTGGTAACAATTGGTTTATGATCTGATCATCAAACTGGGTCACTCTCGAGCCAATGAGAGGGTGAGGCCCTATGTTCAAGACCCGAAGTCAGTACTTAAGGGAACAACCTTTCTACTATCTCTGAAAGCGGGTAGGGATGAATTCCATCTTGCACCCTATGTCCTCAGTTATCTACCCGGTCTTACCCTTGAAATGGGAGGCTTATTGAGCCGGCACTGTTGAGCCAACTTTCATCTATGCAAATCTAAGGATAATCCCGAATAAACAGGAGTGTAGTTAGCTCAGGATTAAGGTCAAGTTACCTAGGTCATTGTTTTAAAATAGTCAGTCTTAAATAGTAAATAACAATAAAAAGTAAAAGGGACTTATTTCTGGTCTGATCTTCTGCAAACTCATTGCACAGGATGCCCCACTCCTCATGTCATCACATATACGAATTAGGATCACTTCGTTTGTGGCACTTTACAACTTCTTGTAACAACTACAGAGTAGGCCGCATCCGATAGTGTTACTAGAATAAGGCACACAATCTTATTCATATACTATAGATCATTTTGACTATATACTCGAACCTGATCCACTTTTATGTCTCCACATAAAGTTCAAGTACTCATGTAATAGTCTTGGATCTTTTATTTTATTGGATTTATTTTTAAAACGAAATAAGTAATTCATATATTCAATAATAATTTTATTGAATTTTCAAAATAAGATTTATTGTTTACGATCCACGAGTTTTAGGACATAAAATCCAACAAACTCCCACTTGGACTAAAACTCCAGTGATAACAAACATATGAATACATAATATTGAGTTTTTGAGTTTTACAGAGAAACACAATAAACTAGGGCATCACATACCCATGGTTTGCCTTAAGGTATCATATACCCATGAGTTTTTCTCACACTTACCCTAGGTTATATACCTCGTAGTCCTAGTCTTACTAGGAGATTCTCAAACACTTCGAGAGAATCGCTGTAAACATGTTAGTATACAATGAGCTTCTTATTAAACTATATAGGGAATGCATCTTATTTTCACAACTCTTGTTTCTCAATAATGGCTAGGAAGTCATATATTCCTCCCACTACATCGAGATACTCTCAACTCTTTGAGTAAGATGAATATGATCTGCTCAAATAACTTTTGTTACAGTATCGGTTTTGATCAATAACTCTTTATTGATATATTTGCTTTTATGTAAAACAAATAATTCTTGGTGATCTCATATATTTTTCCAAACAATTTAGTATTGTCGATCTTTTTAGATTTCTAAACTATGTAAACATCTTTTACATATCATAAACAATTTTTATGAGTTCTCTATATCTCATACCTTAAGATTGAAATAATGTTCAAAACAATTAAAGCAACTAAGTGTAGAAAGTTTTCACTCGATTTCATGTTCTATTAGAATAGCCCATGAAATCTCAAACTTTCTATATTCCTTACGTTGATCCAATCGAAGTATTCTGGATTTTATTTTACCTAACAAGTTTTATACACTTTGAACCTTTCAAGTGTTCTGAACTTATAATTTAAGTTAAATAACTATTTGTCTTTATTGTTTGCTAGCCGTTTAAATATTTAAATATTTGCAAATGGCTTTTAACTAGATTGGTTCTAACAGAAGTTGCTTTACAGTAGAACAAATAAAAATTTTGCTAATGAACATTTCATTTATAACAAAAAAGTTTACACAATATGTTCTTTACAAAAAGATAAAATAACTTTCATAACAAAAAGTAAACAAGTTTATCTTCTGACAACAATTGCAACATCTCCCACTGGTAATTTTGAGATATACTCCTATATTCACAATCGTGAGTACTTATCTCACAGCAAGTAACCCTCAGGAACTAGTTTTCTTGTTTTGCTTTCTTTGCTCTTTTCTCTGCAAGATATTGTGGACAGTTTCTCTTCCAGTGCCCTTTTTTTTTTTTACTTCAGTGAAAATATTTTCCTTTGTTTGCAGCATTTGCCTTGCCTTTACTACCAGTAGTTTTCTTCTTTTCTTTCCCCTTATTCTTCTTTACCAGAATACTCTTATTCTTTGAAGAAGAGGCAATATCATGCTTTTTAGAGGACGATACTCTTTTTTCAGCAATAATAACATTTATTTTTGACTTCAGTCCTTTAGCTCTCATCATGGTCTGGTAAGCCTATAGCTCATTGAGAAGTGTAGTCAAGTTATATTCTATTTCATACAAAACTGCAAGAAACTCTTCGAAAGAGATTCAAGAATAAAACCAACTTGACTCTTCTCATCTACGACAACACCATTTACTTCTGCCACGTTGAAATGGACCATCATGTCCAGGACATGTTCTCTAACAGAGGCCCCCTTCTTTCATACGATAGTTGTAAAAGTATTTGATAACACTATGCCTTAAGGAGAAGGACGGTTGTCCAAATATCCCACGCAGAGATTCCATAATCTACCTGGCAATACTCATGCTCTCATGTTTCTTGGCCAATACATTAGATATGCTGGCAAGAATATAGGCATGGGTTTTCTCATTAGCCTTGATCCATCTGTCGTATGCATCCCAAACATTTCGATTTTCATTTGAGCCAAGAACGGGAGGACACTCCTCTGTTAAAATGAACTGTAGGTCATTTATCGCCAATATAGTATTTAGGTTTATTTTTCACGTAGTATAGTTATCCCTAATAAGTTTATCAGAAGCCAACAGTTGTGCTAAAGAACTCGTCATTCTGAAAATATAAACAAATTTTATCAGTGAATTGTTTTTAAATCCAATTAAGTTTTAGCAAAGTAATAATGTACCCAAAATTCTCACTATTTTTGCAATGATACAACAAGATATTCTTGACTAAATACTATCCTCAAATTAACTCTTATTCCAATAGTCATTTAGCTACCGTTTTTTTCAGAACTTACTAACACTTTAAGTAATTCCGTAAGTGTAACCCTCAGTTTTCATACCTTAGAAGTTGGCCCCAAACGATGCTATCTATTTCTGGAGTTTGAGTTGTTCTAAATCCTATGTTACAACCCTTCGAGGGGATAACCGTCGTTAAACAACTAGCGAGGCCGACTTAAAGACGACAAGCAGACACAATATAGGAATCTCACGTCCAAATAAATGGAAGAGACTGCAGGATATATTGATACATATCCTTCACCCACTTACTATGAACTACTTCCCTCATTCACCTTGATATTGACTCATACAAACACTTTCCGAATGAAGGTCGCTCCCAAGGTGACACGAAGCGTCATATGAATCTCACGATGGGAACTTTCTAAGGACGTGAGAATTGAAATCAATATATCGTATATTTGATTTTACATTGAACAACTTCCCCTCACTCACCTTGATATTGACTCATGCAAACACTTTTCAAATGGAGGTCCCTCCTAGGGTGACATGAAGCGTTGCATGAATCTCACAGTGTGAAACTCTTAGGACGTGAGAATGAAAATCAAAATATCACTTTTGATTTTGTGTGATTAACTTCCTCTATTCACCATAATTTCGATTCATGTACTCACTTTTCGAATGGAGGTCACTCCCAGAGTGATATGAAGTGAAACATGGATCGAGATTGTGAACTCTTAGGGATGCGAGAGCTAAAAATGACATATCGCATATGTTATTAATCTCTCACTGAAGTATTTTAAATTCCCACTGAAATGTTCTAATAACATATAATATATGCTATTAAACTCTCACTAAAGTGTCCTAACATTTGTTTGGGTATAACTCTACTCAGGTTTGTTTCGGCTAATTAAACAACTTAAGTCTAGGTTTTTATCCACGTATAATGTTTATATTTGGATTTAGCCTACGATGTCTAGGTGATAAACCAGTTTTAAAACCTCACACCGCTCACGTATTGCTCATAGAACTGGTTAACAATGCTCAACTATTCGGCAATAATCCCTAGGTAAAAGGTGTTCCGTAGGCCATCAATTTAAATACCCCCAGTTTTAGACAGGATTATATACCAGTTGAGTTTGTAACCATATTTTACAAGATGTCGACCTATTTCAACTATTAAAACAGGTAATTAACCTACGTGAACATGCAATTTATTTCTGTTATGGATTTTAAATGTCTAACCCAATTTTTTAATAACTTACAAAATTTTGGACATACAAAGCATCCATAACATACATCAAAGACATTCAACATTTAATATAATATTTATATTAAAACATATGAAACCCTATACATCATACTATATATTATCACACTTTATAACATACTTTCAATGCATGTAACATACTTCCTATGGTGGGATTTTAAATCTACATGACATATTTTATGCACATACAAGATTTATTTAATTATAACATACATCACATGCATAAATAATTAAATACAAACTTATATAGTTTTTGTTTTGGCATTTTCAAGCAAGAAAAGGCATAATTATTACAGAAATCAGGCTCCAAAACACTTTTGGATTGCTTGAATCGTGTTAAACTGAACCCGAACTTCTCGAATCGGACCTCCAATGCTCAAAACTGTGCTAAACCAGGCAAACAACCATCGATTACCATCAAGCATCGAATAGGCCATCAAGCATTGAGTATGCCTTCAAGCACCATCATGCGTCGAATTTTTCATTAAATACCAGCGAGTATGAGCATCGAGTATGGTATCATGCATCAAGAATTTCATGAAATACCATCGAGTATGGCATCATGCATCAAATATTTCACAAAATACCATTGAGTAAGGCATCGTGCATTGAGCATCGAGTTTTGAGCATCGACCATCGAGTATTGGGCAGATGCTGAAACTTAAGTTCCTGCTGCTCGACCTTCTTCACTTAGTTCTTCAACTGCAACCTAATTGCAACACTAATGACTCCATAAGAATTACAGATACTTAAGCACACATTAAGGCTCATCAAACAAGAGCCAATTAAAAGAGTTACAACATAATTGAAGAGAATTTTAATGCCAAAACTCATAAAACCATATCATTTCACCATTTTCATATATCTTATGAAAAAACACCCACAAGCCAAAATTAAACCAAATTGAATGCTTAAATGACGCTCTGATACCAGTTGATAGAGTTGGGAAACATGCAATGGAAGAAAAATAGGATCATTAAGCATTTTAATTCATTAATTTTTGCTTCAAACTAAGCATGCTTATAAATTAAAACCAGAGTTTCAACACTAATCTTTGAAGTACCTTTGATTTACGATCTTCAGCTGTAATCTCCTTCTTCTTTGGATATGAACCACCACAAGGTCTTCCCTACTATTTTCTTGGAGCCTCAGATCGAGTTGTGGGACTCAAAATAAGCTTGAATAGGGAAAAAGAAGGAGGATCGGTTTATCTACTAGTTGAAAAACAGTTCTTCAATCACTATTTCTCAGCAAATTGCAACTGATTGTATGCCTCATTTCCACTCAGACTTCAAGTTTATATTGCATGTTCATCATGCAAATACCCCTCTTGCATGAATTACAGCTCCAGCTTGAAATAATTGAGCTGAAGTAATAATGGAATTGTATGTAAGCAACTCTTGAAGATAGTGGGAAAATCCCAAAAATTGGGAATTTTCCACTTTCTCTTCTTCTTCCTTTTTTTATTTTTAAATTTGAAATTAGTTTTCAAATTAAAACTTAATTTCAGATTTTAATTTATATTTAAATCTGAAAAAAAATTAATTTTACAAAAAAAAAATCAAAATTAATTTTTCCAATAAAATTAATAACTAATAATTAATTAAAAATTTTAATTAATTCTAATTAATTTAAATATAAAATATTCAAATTAATTCAAATTAATTTAAATATCAAATATTCAAATTAATTTGTCGCCAATTTCATTACCATGAATCTCTATTCATGAATTTAATATTTAAATCATATTTAAATATTAATTAATTCTCCAATTCTGTTTAATTCCAAAATTATACGTATATATCACATATAATTACTAATTCCCTTAGTTTTAATTTGAATGTTTCAAATCAACTTGTCGCGTTATTCTAAGACTAAACCATTTGTGAGCTAGTAGGGGGACCTAGTAGACCTACAGATCATGGGCTCCAACGATACGAGATTAATTGGCTAAACTCTTTACACTAAATTAACCTCATTTGTTTAACTACTAGGTTACTCCATTAAAGCCTAGAGTTGCACTTCCCCCACTGTAGATATATTGTATCCACTCGATCTAACCATGATTAATAAGTTAACCCTTCACAAGTTGTTCGTAATAACGGCTGGCACTTTTCTAAAGAAGTCAAGCCAAAGCGAAAATAGCAAAGGTCCCAACTAAGAAAGTGAATTCATAGGTCAAATGGTTGTTTTACCCCCGAGATTACCTCTTGTTCCTTAAGTCCCACTGATCCTTTAATGAACAATTGGTTTGTGATATGATCATCAAACTGAGTCCCTATCGGGCCAATGAGAGGGTGGAGCCCCATGTTCAAGACTCAAAGTCAGCACTTAAGGGAACAATCTCTTTACTAGCCCTAAAAATAGGTAGGAATGAATTCTATTTTACACCCTGTGTTCCCAGCTATCTACTCGGTCTTACCCCTAAAATGGGAGGCTTATTGAGCCAGTGTTGTTGAGCCGACCTTCACTTATGAAAATCTAACGATAATTCCGAATAAACAGGAGTTCATAGTTAGCTCAGGATTAAGGTCAAATTACTTAGGTCATCATTTTAAAATAGTCAGTCTTAAATAGTAAATAGTGTTAAAAAGTAAAAGGGACTTATTTCGTGGTCCGATCTTGTGAAAACTTATTGCACATGACGCCCCTTATTCCTCATGTCATCACATGTACAAATTAGGATCACTTCGTTTGTAGCACTTTACAACTCCTTGTAACAACTACAGAGTGGGCCGCATCCGATAGTGTTACCAGAATAAGGCACCCAATCTTATTCATATACTATAAATTATTTTGACTATTTACTCGAACCTGATCCACTTTAATATCTCCACATAAAGTTCAAGTACTCATGTAATAGTCATGGATCTTTTAGTTTATTGGATTTATTTCTAAAACAAAATAAATAATTAATATATTCAATAACAACTTTATTGAATTTTCAGAAAAGTTTTATTGTTTACAATCCACGAGTTTTTGGACATAAAACCCAACACCTACGACATCTGTTTTTTATTATCTCAAAATTACAAGCGATCAACATGAAAGAAAGATGAAAACCTTGAAAGCAAAACTATTTCATGAAAAAACTACAAAAAGAAGATTCACGATCGTGTCCCTTCACCTATGAAGAAGAAGTTATTTGTTGACATAAATACATAAGGTTCCTTGATGGTGAAGTAAAAACTCATCATACTGACAAATCCTACAAGGGAATAAGATTATCTAAGCCATGATGAAATAAGAGTTGTTGAAGATTAAATGTAAAAAACTCCTTATCGTAAAAGTATAAACTGCATGGTGCTTTTAGCCCCCATGAGCTTAAAAGGTAAATGGCCTAAAAACATGCTTTTGAACTACGTCATGACTTAATCTCTATTCACTATAAAGGATATGTAGGCAGCTTGAAGGAAACTTTAAGTACAGTCCAGTAAAAAAAAAAAAAAATCTTTTGAACTACGTTATGACTTGATCCCTATTCATTATAAAGGGTACATAGGCAGTTTGAAGGAAACTTTAAGTTCAGTCCAGTAAAAAAAAAAAAAAAACTATTTTGAACATGTTATGACTTGATCCCTATTCATTATAAAGGGTATGTAGGCAACATGAATGAAACTGTAAGTTCAATCTAGTTAAAAAAAACACTTTTGAACTACGATATGACTTGGTCCCTGTTCATTATAAAAGGTACGCAGTCAGCTTGAAAGAAATTTTAAGTTCAATCTAGTAAAAAAAATCTTGTGAACTGCGTTATGACTTTATCCTTATTCATTATAAAGGGTGAAGGAAATCTAAACATAGAGATCCAGTGAGCGGAAGCGGATCGTTCCAAATTTCATTATTAAAGAACTCAAATAATTACAGTCTAAATGGAAACAATTATGTATATACTATAAATTATAGCATGCTTCTTATAAATGAACAAACAAGGGATAGAGTATGCAAACCTTTGAATAACCTTTCTTCAAGTATCCCTTGATCGTTTAGCAACTGGTTCAACAGCATGAACTCGAACGCAATGATCAGAACTCGATCTCAACGAACGACTGGATGGACATCGATCAGAATCGAGTTTAACTCGATCCTCGACCCTCGAACGGAACTAGAACACCACCACAAGAGTTACCTTAGTATTCTCGGTGTGAGAATCCAGGAGTTGTGGCTCTATATGACTTTGGATAGAGAAATGAAGGAGGTAGACGATCGAGTAAGTGGGAGATAGATGAAGTCTATCGTATAAACTAGATACTTGATCGTTTAGTTAGAAGAAGCCTATCGTACAGACTTACTACTCGACCGTGTAGTACCGAGTAACTATCGTATAGTAAACTCGATACTTGATCGTTTAGGCTATGAGACACTATCATTTTGTAAAACACTTTTACTCGATAGTTAATTCTTTTGTCAAACGAAAAAAAAAAAGAAAAAAAGAAAAAAAAAAAGAATCATCATGTGATTTTGGAAAACCATTTTCTTTTTATCTCACAGTTACCATAACCGTGTATAATTTCCCACTCAAGTTGGTTATTAAAGAAAAAGATTAATTATCATATAATTAATATATAATAAATAAATATGATAACCGACTTATCATATTATATTTATAACCTATAATTTTAATATTTCATCATATGAAACGTATAAACTATAGTTCTTTTTCTATGTTATGGTATTTAATATAAATCATATTTATATTAATTCCTCCAATTAATGTATCTAATACATCAAATCAATTACATCACATATAATTGAATTAATTTAACGATATCACATATAATTGAATTAATTTAATTATATCACATACAATTAAATTTTCTCTTGTTAATTTGAGTACTCCAAACTAACCCAAAATCTAACTCTTAACTTGAACCTATTGAGCTACCAAAGAGACCTTATGGACCTATAGTTTGAAACATCAACGGTAGGTGAATAATTGACTGAACTCTTTAATTAAGAGATCTTCCATCCGTTAACTGTTGGTCACTCCACTAAATACCGACAGTTGCACTCTTCGCACTATAGATATATTCCTATGCCCATCGGATATAACCAATCAACAGTGCAATGATCCTTCACAAATCACTCTTAAGTACAAATGGGCCAATTTACCGTTTTGCCCCTATAGGTACATCTAACTCCTTAAGTACCATTGATTCCTATAATGAACAATAAGTCATAGTTCTACTATGACTGAGTTCTCTCTTCCCAAGAGAATGTGTGACCACTATGTTCAAGACCCAGAATCATCCCTTAAGGGAACAATTTTTCTACTTACCCTGTTTCGGGGAATGAGTGAATTTCGTCTTATGTAGCTGAGTTCCCAGCTCCTCAATCAGATGAATCCCCAAAATGGTAGGTTTGTTGAGTTGGTAATCTGGCCGCTCTCACCCATACAAATCAAAGGACCGCCCTCATGAGCAGGAGTTCCCAACTCACTCAGGATTAAGGTCATGTCACATATGGTCATCCTAGTGAAATGTAAGTCTCAATTATCAACGACATTATATAAAGAGACTAATCATCTCGTGGTCTGGTCTTATACAAATTCTTTGTATAGGATACCCCCGTTCGCATGTCTCCACATAAATGGTTAGGATCAGATCATGTGTAGCACTTTACAACAATTATAACATCTACAAAGCAGGTCGTATCCGTAGTGTCACCAGGATAAGGTATCCCTCCATTATCCTTATACTATAGACCATTTAAGTTATTACATAAGGCATGATTCACTTGTATGTCTCCACATACATGCTTAAGTTACATAAAATAACCTTGGATCTCAGTTTATTGAATTGAGTAAATGCTTATAAAATAACACTTATTTTATTAATAACAATATGTTCACAAAGTGTTTACAAACTAACGAGACTCCCAGGAGAATTAGGACACAATCCCAACAAAGGGTATATATGCAACTTAAAGAAATTTAAGTTAAGTTGCATTATAAAAAAATAATAATAATAATAACTTAATTGAACTACACTATGACTTGATTTCTTTCTTTAAGGATACGTGGTAACTTAAGAAATTTATGTGTTGTCCATAATATATTATCCCAACAGAAAAAAAGGTGCCACGATCACCTAAGAATGAAACTCTAAAATGAAAACTTTCATCTCTATTGGGGGCAGAGAAAAAAATTCAAGATGTTCATCCCCAATAAGAAGGTTATTAGTAAATGGTCGACCAAATGTGTATATGGAAACGAGAATAAATATGGTCTAAGTGCAAGCATACACTATCAATAAAGTAATAAATTCAGTGTGTTCTAAGTGTTGAATTCGATAGGACTAGTTTAATGAAGGAATCTTAAAAGAGACCAAATAACAGTAGTCGAACAGGGACAAACAATGTTTCAGCTTTTTGGGTTCAACGCTACAAGTGATGCGGCCGCTTCCCACTAAGACAGCTACGCGTGCGTAGGTAAAAATCTACCCCTATTCGGTCTGGTATCCAGTTCCTTTAGGAGATCTAAGCAGCTACTATCGAATGTTCTCATGCATAGCTGAATCCTAGAGTGATTGTTAAATTAATCTCTAGCCCGTTGTGTGATCCATTTACACTCTAGCTTTCTCAATACTAAAGCTCCAATAGATTGTTAAATTAAGTAGCTAGTTTGATTTACCAATTCTAATATTAATTTCAACAAATGGAATGCACAATTCAAGTTGATGTGAGTATCACATTGCATTATCCATAATAACCTTAGGGCATCCATATTGTTGAATCCCTGGGAGAACTTAGCTCATGATAAATGATAGAATAAACATCTTTATTGAATCATAAACAAGATAACGTTTGAGCGAGAAAATTAAATGACTACAATGAACGAATGAGAAATGCTAGAAAGAAAATGCAATCTCGAAGTGGGATCTTTAGGCAAACCTTCAACCTTTAGACTTTCCCAAGGAAGATTCCCCTTTTTCAAGCACTACAAGAAAAAAAGGGTCTCTCAATGCTTAAATCTACCGTCTGGAGATCGGTCGTCGGGAGATAGGGTCTCTCCCGATGACATAAGGGACCCATCGGGAGTTATGAAGAACTTCTGACGACATATACTATTCGTCGGGAGATAGTTCTAATCTCCTGACGGTGGGACATTACACATCAGGAGTTACTATAACTCTTGACGGGTTACTTATTCATCGGGAGTTCCTCCCGACGGATATCCTGAATGGCCTCGATAGTCGTCGGGAGATTTGGTATAAAAGCCAGATCAGGCAGAAGGTAGATTGGCTGCCTTTCTTCTTCCCTAATTTGAAACCCTAGCAGTCAATCGCCACTCCTGTCATTCGACGCTCCCGATCGTTCGCCGCTCCCATCGTTCTCCGCCTTTCACCATTGTTCGCCACCGATAGAGGATCCCTAAAAAGTAATTTGAAAATTCTCTCTAAAAATATCTCTCATATTTGTTTTTTGGAAAATACAAGACAAAAAATAGCAAGAAAATAAGTTTTAATTCTTGAATATACATATTGTGATTGAAAGTTTTCTTTGATTATTTTGGTGGCATAATCAAAATCAAAATCCAATATATATATATTTTATTGTTTTGAATATACATATTAATTTTGTTATTGTTATTGTTATTGAATATACATATTAATTTTGTTATTATTATTGTTATTAAATATACATATTGTGATTGAAAGTTTGCTTTGATTGTTTTGGTCGCATAATCAAAATCAAAATCCAATATTTGTTTTGTTATTGTTTTGAATATACATATTAATTTTATTATTGTTATTGTTATTGAATATACATATTGTGATTAAAAAGTTTTCTTTGATTGTTTTGGCAGAGGCAGCACCAGTGGTTGGAGGAAAATTTTGTAAGAGTGTATCAAACATGCAGCAGAAGGAACAAGAATTATTAAGCATTCAAATTCATTAATTTTGGCAGAAACTAAAGCATGCTCATCTAATATAAGAGGGTTTGTAGTCATACATTTATAGAACTTTTTAAGGTCTTGTTTCTCAGCAGTTGTCTTCTCCAAAAAAACACCGTGACCACCTCAAGATCATCCCCACTATCCTCTTGGAGCTTTAGAACGAGTTGTGGGACTCAAGAGCAGCTTGAAGCAATGGAAAACAAGGGAGAAGCTCACTGCACCGTCTGTTTTGAAGAACTTTTTCTTCAAGCCGAAATTTTCAGTAAAATATCTTTTAATGCATGCCTCAATTCCACTTCCATCTTCTTTATTTATTGCAGGTGAACGTGCAAAGAAGATCACTACATGAGATGCAGCTTATGACTGGAGTAATTGAAGCCAAGTGAATGATGTTTGTGTGAGCAAGTTGAAGATGGTAATGGAAAAAGTCATTTTTCCATTTTGTGCATTTTCCAACTTTTCTATTTTTTATCAAAAATGATTTCAAAATCCAATTTGATTAAATTTGAAAATATTAATCCAATCGTCAAAATCAATAAAAAGGCCATCATGGACCAAGGATCCAAACAGATCAATAATTTTATAAAATTAATTTCATACATTAATTTTCTAATAAAATTAATAAATAATTATTTAAATAATTTTAATTAATTTAATATCAAATATTAAATTAATTTTTACACAAATCAATCTTCATATATTTAAATCATATTTAAATATAAATTCTCCTATTTTGTTTAATTCTAATTTGAACGTTTCAAATTAACTTATCAAGTTACTCTAAAGCTTATCGATTTACGAACTAGTAGGGGCACCTCACAGACCTACATTAATCGGTAAACTCATTAGACTGAATTAACCCCCATTCGTTAACTAATGGGTCACTCCATTATAGCTCATAGTTGAACTCCCCTCACTGTAGATATATTATGTCCACTTGATATAACCATAATCAGTAAGTCGATCCTTCACAGGTTGTTTGTAATCACAGTTGGGTCAAGATAACTGTTTTACCCCTGTGAATACATCCTATTCCTTAAATTCCCAGTGACCCTCTAATGAACAATTTTGATTCATAATTCCTATGAATCAATTCTTTTCTCTATCATAAGAAGGCGGGGCCCCGATTGTTCAAGACCTAGAATAAGTACTTTAGAGAACAACCTATCTGCTAACCCTAAATCGAGTAGGAGTGAATTCCATCTTGCAGGACTATGTCCCCATCTATTCATCGATCTTATTCCCAAAATGGGAGGCTTATTGAGCAGTGTTGTTGGACTACTCTCACCATTTGCAGATCAAAGGATAATCCCGAACAAACAGGAGTTCATAGCTAGCTCAGGATCAAGATCGATTTAACCTAGGTTATTTAATAAATGAAATAGTCAGTTTTAATAGTAAACGGTCGTTATAAAGAAAAATGACTATTTTCGTGGTCCGATCTATATGCAAACTCATTGCATAGAATGCCCCACTCACATGTCTCAACATGAACGATATGTGGATTACATCGTTTGTAACACTTTACAACTCTTTGTAACAACTACAAAGTTGGCCGCATCCAAAGTGTTACCAGGATGATATACCCAATTTCATCCATATATTTATAACACTATTTAAGCTATATACTATTAACTTGATCTTGTTTATGTCACCACATAAAGTTAAAATATTCATACTATATCCATGGATATATTTATTGGATTTTCATAATAGAATACAAAATCAACAACTTATTATTATTGAAAAATAGAATGTTTAACACGAACTGTAAGTTCTAGGACATTCCCAACAAAATGTTATGTGCGTTTTGATCACAACAAAACGTTATGTGCGTTTTGTTGAACTTTGAAATTGAATTGAAAATGTTATGTGCGTTTTGATCACAACAAGTTTAACTTAGAGCACAAGGGTCGTAGGGAATGTGGGTGTATATATCTTTCATGAGAAAGAGGACATGGACGAAGTGTTTGGAGATTTGAAAAGTCTAAAGGATAGGAATAATTAATGAATTTAGGGCATATGAAGTGTTTTTATTGAAGATCACAATGTCATTATCTGGGTGGAAACGTGGGTTGAGGTGGTTGAATTAATGTTTAGTTAATTTTGCCTAGAGTATGAGGTTTATTATTTGACTTGAATGTTGTGAGGTAGTTGACAAGTGGTATACCTATGAGAAAATGGGTTGTGTTTGATATAAATTATATTCCACAGATGTTGTAAATACACAAGTCACACCTATTAGAGGTTATTTAAAATTTTAAATTCTCCTAACAAACTTGGAATTTTTTATTAAATTAATCAAAATTCATGCTTAATAAAGGCTTTGTACTTTGTCCTATAATATAGGTTATTGTTTTGGATTACAAGTTGATCAGAAAAGATTTGTTTTTAAGGATAAATAAATAATGGATTAAAATAAAGAATAAGTTATCAGTGGAGTATAGAGGGGTATCCCAGTTTTTAGATGTGGCAAAGTTTCATGATAATGATTCCGGATGAATAAGATGTCCATGCAAGAATTGTAAGAATTCAATTTAGGAAAAAATAGATATCGTGGAATGACATCTATTAACATATGGAATGTCTCCCTCATACTGTAAATGGGTAGATCGTAGAGAGCCAGTAAACTTATCTAGAGATTTTAAAAGTCATACAACTCATTCAATACACAATGTTGAAGTAGATAGTATAAAGGGTAATGTTGTCGAAGAAAATGAGATATTGAATCTTATAAATTATTTACAAGTTCCAATTGAAAACGAAGATGCAAATGAAGAAGGGATTGAGAATGAATGTCCTCTAATAGTCAAGAAAGAGATACCATGAACTTATTCAAGGATTTAATGACCGAAGCACGTAGTGAACTATGCCTTAGTTGTGCCTATCTGTAGGCTACCTCAAAGGTACACGAGGGGGTTACTTTTATGATCCATCTGAAAACAAGATGTTTGTTTTCATGAACGCTACTTTCCTGGAGGAGGATCATATCAGGGAGCACAATCCACGTAGTAAAGTCGTGTTAAGTGAGCTTTCCAAATAAACTACTGAAACTTCAACAAGAGTTGTTGAATGACCTACTTCATTAACCAGAGTTGTTGATGATAGTTCATCTGGTTGGTCAGTTCCACCTCAAGAGTTCAGGGAACCTCGATGCAGTGGGAGGGTTACGAACTCGCCTGATCGCTATTTGGATTTCACGGAAATCCTAGCTATGGTGGCAGATGGCGATGTTGAGGATCCGTTGTCCTATTAAAAGGAAATGGAGGTTGTTGACCGAGATGAATGGGTCAAAGTCATGAATCTTGAGATGGAGTCGATGTACTTCAACTCGGTATGGGATCTTGTAGATCAGCCTAATGGGGTAAGACCTAAAGGTTGTATATGGATCTACAAGCACAAAGGGGATGTTGATGGGAAGATGCAAATCTTCAAGGCTCGACTTGTGGCAAAAGGTTATACCCAGGTGGAGGAAGTCGACTATGAGGAGACTTTCTCACCTGTTAAGTCTCTCACCTGTTGCCATGTTAAAGTCGATCTGCATCCCCTTGTCCATTGTCACTTATTATAATTATGAGATCTGGCAAATGGACATCAAGACGGCTTTTCTGAATGGCAATCTTGAGGAGACCATTTACATGGTGCAACTCGAAGGATTCATTGCCTAAGGTCAAGAGCAAACAGTTTGCCAACTGAATCAGTCCATTTATAGGCTGAAACAGGCGTCTCGATCTTGGAATATTCAGTTTGATGTTGTGATCAAATCATATGACTTTGACCAAAACATTGATGAACCTTGTGTTTACAAGAAGATAATTAACAGTTCAATAGCTTTCTTAGTGTTGTATATAGACGATATACTACTCATTGGGAATGATGTAAGTCTACTAGCTATAGTTAAGAATTGGTTAGCAACCCAATTCTAAATGAAAGATTTGGGAGAGGCTCAGTTTTTTCTGGGTATATAGATCTTTCATAATCGTAAGAACAAAGTGCTAGCGCTTTCTCAGGCATCGTATATTTGACAAAATCTTGCTCAAGTATTCGATGCAGAACTTCAAAAGGAGCCTACTACCATTCAGGCATGGAGTCACTTTATCTAAGAGCATGTGTCCTAAGACGCCTCAAGAGGTTGAGAAAAAGAATGGGTCCCATATACAACTGTCGTTGGCAGTTTGATGTATGCGATGCTCTGCACTAGGCCAAACATCTGCTATGTTGTCATATATAAAGTTAATTATATCATATATAATCGAACACCCTCTTATCAATTTGAACATTTCAAACTGACCCAAAAACTTATTCTCAACTTGTATCCAAGCTACCAAAGAGACCTTATGGACCTATGGCTCAAAGCTCCAACGGTACTTGAATAGCTGACTAAACTCTTTAGCCATGATATCCACCATCCGTTAACTACCAGACATTCCACTAAAGACACTGACAATTGAATTCTTCTTACCATAGATATATTTCTATGTCTATTGAATATAACCAATCATCAGTACGATGACCCTTCATAGATGCTCATAATTACAGCAGACCAATTTACCGTTTTACCCCTGTAGTTACATCTTGCTTCTTAAGTACCACTGATCCCTCTAATGAATAATACAACATAGTTCTACTATGTGTGAACACCTCTCGAGCCATAAGAAGGTGTGTGGTGCCACATCGTTCAAGCCCCGGGATTAGCCCTTAAGAGAGCAAACTATCTACTTACCCCTACTTCGGGAAAAGAGTGAACTCCATCTTGTGAAGTTGAATTCCTAGCTCCCAAATCAGATGAATCCCCAAAGTGGTAGGTTTGAGTCGGCGATCTAACCATTTGCACCCATACAAATCAAAGGATCGCCCTCAATGGCAAGAGTTCCCAACTCACTCAGGATTGAGGTCATGTTACCTATGGTCATCCTAGTGAAGTGAAGTCTCAATCATGAACAGAGTTATATAACGAGACATTAACACTTTAAGGTCAGGTCTTATACAAACTCTTTCTATAGGACGCCCCCGCTCGCATGTCCTCTACACGAACGATCAGGATCAGACCATCTGTGATAAGTCATAACACTTGTAACAATTCCACAAAGCTAGTGTTACCAGGATAAGGTTTCCCTCCTATATCCATATATTACAGACCATTTTGGTTTTCACTACATACATGCTTAAGTTACATCAAGACAACCAGGGATATTAAATTTATTGGTTTGTGGTAAAATAAAAAAACATCTAAATTTGCAAATATCGTATACATCACAAACGTTCTTACAAAGATGTTTACAAACTACAGGACATGAGACTTTAGGGCACAAACCCCAACAAATATATGCATAACTTGTTGTATGATTGTGAATGCGGTATGTCTGTCACAATGAATTTGGAACGATCTTTCTTCCGCTCATAGACACTCTTTGATAAGAGTTTCTTCAGTTACGATATAAGTTAGATGTAATGCATATTGAAAAAAACATATGCGACAATTTGGTAGGCATATTGTTAAATATTGAAGGAAAGACAAAGGATACAACGAACGCTCGATTAGACTAACAAGATTTTAAGATAAAAAAGGACCTACACTTGATATAGGTCGATAACAGATTTGTAAAACCACATGCAGTGTACACATTAACTAATAACGAACAGATTTTGTTTTGTAAGTATTTGAAATCAGTGAAATTTCCTGATGGCTTCGTGTCTAACATATCACGATGTGTGAATGACATATGGAAAAATATCGGGGCTTAAAACACACAACTGTCATGTGTTACTTCATAGACTACTCATTATTGTTATTCGAGCATACCTACCGAAGAATGTATCCACTGCTATTGTTGAATTGTGTACATTCTTTCACGACTTATGTGCAAAAAAAAATACGTGTAAGTGATTTGAACAGACTATAACTAGACATCATAGTCATACTTTGTAATTTGGAGAAAATATTCTCGTCTACCTTCTTCAATGTAATGGTACACCTTACTATTCATCTACCATATAAAACCAAGGTGGTGGGTCTGGTTAGTTGCAGTGGATGTATCTTATTGAAAGAAGTTTGCAAACATTAAAACAATTTGTATGGAACAAAGTACGTCTTGAGGAGTCTATAGCGGAAGCATATGTAATGAATGAATCATGGAACTTCTGCTCGTGATATCTAAGTTGGATTGAAACGATATTCAATAAAGATGAACAAAATGATGATAACATTCCCGATCATGAGATATTTGGTAAATTTGAATTATTTAGGCAGAGGGTACGACCATTAGGGGCGTCAACTTTATGGACAATATCAGCGAAGGAAAAACATATCGCACATTACTACATTCTCAATAATTGTAAAGAAATAACAGATTATCGCAAGTATGTTTCAAACTAAATTTCTAATTTCTAGGATAAATTCTTTGATATAACTTTCAAATGATTAATTTTCTAGGCAACACTTGAGGTTTATTCGCCGAGAAGCTCAAAGCGCCTCTGACTTATATATGAGACATCAACAAAAATTTCCCGATTGATTCAGATCTCAGGTATACATAGTATTAGAAGTTGAGAGATGATTCATTTTTTGTAGTCATTTTTAATGTATAATTAATTATCAGGTCTACAACGGTGCGAGAGAGAAGATGTCTCCAATGATTTCTTTTCACTTGTAGTGGGACCTTCGTCTGAGGTGCGCTTTTAAAATGGATGCATTGTTAATGGGATACGATTTTACACTATAGAGCATGATAATCATTGAGCTACACAAAATAGTGGAGTCCAAGTGGCCAAGGAGATCAGTGGGACAGAAGTATAGATAACAATTTCAATGGTGTCGTAGACGAAATATTATATTTCCAATATGCGAGCAAAAGACGTGTTTTTATGTTCAAGTGTAGATGGTTTGACACAGATAACAACAAAAGTAATAGGGCACATGTGGATTTAGGATACAAATCGGTCAATATATTGCGCTTTTGGTATGTTGATGAGCCTTTCATCTTTGTTATCCAAGCACAACAAGTCTTTTACATTGATGAGATAAAATATGGTAGCAATTGGAAAGTTGTTCAAGTAGTCCAAAATAAACAAATATGGGATGTACCAGAAGTGGATGATGTTGAAAATGAACAACTAGTTTTACTAGAAATTATCGGTGGAGTCCAAGTGGATGAAACCATTGAGGAGTTTACTTTATGCAGAGTTGACGTTGATCCTATAATAGTGCAAAAACCAATTATTCGACGTGGCGATGATGACTTCATAAACGATGATGAAGAACAATTATCTCCCAATAACAGTTCAAATGTTGATGAATAATTTGATTTAGATGACGATGATGAGTAATCATGTATCTATTCAATTCTCTTTCTCTGTTTACACGTATTTCATATTAATTTTATATTGTTTTGTCTTTTTTTTGTGTTTGTATAGATACGATGTCAACCCCTAATAGGCAACAAGAGGCCGATGTAGAATTCCTAGAGCAAAAGATATATTTAGGTAACACAAGATATTCTATGGGTGACACTTTAGGTTAGTATATTTTGAAATATATTTAGTTGACAGAAATACATACTAAACTGTTTTGAATTTTTTATTTCTCAGATAGTAGCTCAGCATCCACTCAGAGGAAACACGAGCATTTTTGGAACATCAAGTTGGAAAAATACGTCAAAAAACATGGGAGAATTCCAATCATGATAAATGAAGGGGAGACGAATTGATTTATCAACATTCAGTACGATTTAGTAATGTGATTGGTGTTGCCATTAGATCTGCATTTCCAATACGATGTCACAATTTTGTTGAGGTTCCAAATGAGTACATAGAATTGGCTAAGAGTCAATTGTTGGTAAATTATAAGTTTGTTCTTTTAGTGTCAATTGTAAGCTAAGAGTCATGAACATCATATAGGTTAATTCTTCCTTTATTCTTTTGTAGTCTCATTTCGTGCTTGATTTATCCAGTCAACCACTTAATCAATTTATAGAACAACAAATACAAAACTTCTTCAAAGAATTCATAATCGATTTGCATAGACATTACAGGAAATGTGGCAATCCTCAACAAGCACGTGTCAACTTGCCTAGCTGGCTTAAGAATAGACCAGAAAATTGGTATTTTTTGTGTGATCGCTTCAAGAGTGAAGCATTTCAGGTTAGAATAATTTAGGGTGTGTATCATTTACTTCATTTACTATTATAGAATATCTTTTCATTCCTTTTTTGTTCCAATGTAGGAAACGTCGAAGACGAATAGAAAGAATAGAGAGAAATTTTTGTTCGACCACGTAGGTAGATCAAAGTCATTCCTGCAAATTCAATCAGAGCTGTAGGCAAAAGAAGGTCGAGAAATAGGACGTGTTGACCTATTTAGGGAAACACACTCTAAAGGTGGCAAGTTCATAAATCAGGCAACTGAAAATGCACATGTGACCATTTTTGTTTTACTTTCGTCTTGTTTTTCATTTCTAACTTCAGTCGCTCGTACTTACACATTTAATCAATATGTCCAGAATAAAACGTTAGAGTTATAATCCAGCCTCACTTCAAAAGGTTCCCAACCACTAATAGGGGATGAAATCTGTTAGACGGTTTTGGGTAGACGGCTCAGATATTCAAAAGGCATAGGTTGGGGCTCTAAACCTAAGTCAAAAACGGGTAGCAGCTCATTAAGTTCGTCATCTACTCAAAGAATGGATAGGTAAGTGAGGGAATTGAAAGCCAATTTCGAACAGTCTCAATTGATGATTAAGAGACTTGAAGACATTCAAAAACAAATGAGAGAGGATCATGCAAGACAAATGGAAGAAATGAAAAAAAATGATTGAAGACATGATACGATCATAGAGAGGAGAGCCATCGAATTAGGTATGATTACTTCATTATTTAGTTGTCTAATATGTTACTATCCTACGGTTATGGTAGCAAAGTAGTCATGTCTTTCTAGTAGTTTTATGATAAAGAATTGTTGGCTATCCTGTAGTTATGGTAGCCAAACAACTGGATTTTGATGTATTTTTTTGTCATTATTATGTGTTTATATATTAGTGTTGCGAATGTCGTGGGGATGGGTAGAGTTTGGTTATACTCGTTTTGCCATTGAACTTGGAGTTTTTGTGTATTTATGGATGTTTATGAAGTTTGTGTGTTTGTTGATGTTTATGAAGTTTGAATGTTGTGGGGATGGTAGAGTTCGGTTATAATCATTTTAGAGTTGCACTTATAGGGGTTTTGTGTGTTTTTTTTTTATGTTTATGGGCGTTGTGAATGTTGTAGGGGGTGGGTAGAGTTTGGTTATACTCGTTTTGCTCGTTTTTTTGTTGAACTTGGAGTTTTTGTGTGTTTATGAATGTTTATGAAGTTTGAACATGTTATGGGGGGGGTGGGTCGTGTTTGGTTTAAATTTTTTTTAGGGGAAAGTTTGAGTTTTTTATATGTTCGCTTTTGTTTATGAAGTTTGAATATGTTGCAGGGGGGCGGGTTGAGTTTCATGATACTCGTTTTGGAGTTGAACTTGGAGTTTTTTGTTTGTTTCTAGAAGCTTATGACATTTGAATATTTTTGTTTTGTTATAGGATGTTGTTCGGAGATGAGGTTGGACGATTATTGAAGATGTTGTGTTCCAGACCTTGTTTTCTTTTCTGTATTTTTGAAGAAAAATTTCTTTTATAAACTATCTTGTAACTTTTCTTTTATTTGTTACAGTATGGACTTCGTTTTGTTTGTTTTATTTACTATATGAATTTGATGTATTATTTACTATATGAATTTGTTTGAGTTGGTTAATGATGCTTTACATGTTATTTAGATCAAATTAAAAAAATTACAAATGAAGGTACTGTCGAGAGTTCTTGGAACTCCCCACGCATCAGTGGGCTGTTGGGAGTTCCACTAACTCCCGACGAGTGGAAGAATCTATCAGGAGTTATAGAACTCCTATGAACTAGTGGACCGTCGGAATTTAGTGGAACTTTTGACGAATAGAAGAGACCGTTAGGAGTTAGTGGAACTCTCGACGACGTATGTTACCCGTCGAGAGTTCCTATAACTCACAATGCCCTAGATTCGACATCGGGAGTTGGCGAACAACTCCCGACGGTTCTTTTCGGCATCAGAAGTTATATTCCCAATGGATTTCTCCCGACCAAACTTTCGATGATCAGTACGTCATCGAGAGAAGATCTCCCAACGCGTTTTCTATCATTTCCTGGTAATTTCATGCGTCAGGAGAAGTGTGATTTCTTGTAGTGAAGGTGGAATCGTGCTTCACCACACATTTTCATGAGGTGAAGGACCTAGAGCTACTTGAAGTTGAGGTTTTCATTACTTATTTAAGCCCAAAAACGGTTGGGAATGGTCGAATTTCAAGCTTAGTATGTTTAGCAGGCAAAATTGGGACTAAAATCAGCTCAAAATGAGAAAGTAGTAACTACCCTTGACTTGTTCAAAATTTGGAAAATTAGGGTTTGTTAATGAGGTTGCATCGCCAGCCACATTTCCTGGCATATCAAATCAGATCCCTCCAAAAATGGCCAAAAATTTGAGAAAACGAATAAAATCAACCCAAAATCAACAAGTATCCTTTGCAATGCAAATTAAGGCCCTACTAACCTATTTAAGAAATTTAAGACTAACTTTAGAGGGAAAACGCATGCAAGAACACATTCTTCCAAGCAAAACTACGCAAATAAGAGCCTAACAACATTTCATTATGTCGGTAAATTGAAGGCTCATGTTCCTTTGCAGAAGATTATACAAGTTGGATGCATACCTAAAAGGTCATTGCTGAAATATTTGTTCAATCTTCTCTTTGCTCTCTTAAATAAAGAAGTTTCACGTGTTGGGCGTCACTTACTTCAAGTTCAAGGCATTGTCCACCTAAATTTTGACACTTCATCTTCACACATTAAGGCTTCATTCACCTGAGGCGGCATTTCATCTTCAAAATTCAAGATCAAAAGTCATTTCCCTCCATCTTCAAGTTCAGAGATTTCGTCGATGCTCTTCCATCTTTAAGTTCAAAGGCTTCGTTGATGCTTTTCCATCTTCAGGTTTAAAGACAATGTCGATGCTCCTCCATCATCATGTTTAGAGGCTTTGTCAATGCTCTTCAATCTTTAAGTTCAAAGGCAACGTTTAATGTGGCTAGCTCCGCTTCATCTCTCAAAGTCTCTAGTATAGTTGGCTCTGCATCATCTCTCAATGTTTGGCATGGCTTGCTTCATATATAGTCTGACCTAGCTCACCTCATCTTCATAGTCTGATGTGACTCACTTCATCTCCCATCTTCAAAGCTTAATGGTGTCTTTGCTTCATCTTCAAAGCTCAAAGAGTTATTTGCTTCATTTTCAAAACTCGATATCGATATTTTTATCGTCGGCTCTTCTTCAAAGCTTTGGGCCAATAAATTTGATCACCACCTTACTTTCAAGCTTGGTTCTCAATTTTAAGATGGGTTGGATAACTTTGTTGCCGCCTTATTTTAAGCTTGATGATTTCGTCGCTTCACCTTTCTTGATCAAAGAGTGGCATAGTATAGTTGTTTAGACTTTTCTAGAGTCATCCCTATGTGAACCAAACCATGTGATAAGGATAAATGAGTAGCATAATAGGGTTTTTTTATGAAGGAACTCTTGGAAAAAAGAACCTTGAGCGGAAGAAAGATCGACCAAAAACCATTTTTCATTGAATATAAATTTTATAGTAAACAAGAAACAAGATATGCATTTATTTATAAATTATAGCATGCTAATGAAAGAGTTTTAGAAACCTCACATTTGAAGACCTTTCTTCAAGATTTCCCTCGAACAGAACAAGAACCACTTGAAGACTTTCTCCAAGAAAAAAAACTCAAACAAGTTCGAACATGACCATGAAGGTTTCTTCGGTATTCTTAGGGTGAGAACCCAAGAGTAGTGGGGTTTGGCTATTTTGGATTTGAGAGAATTTTGTGGAGAGGAAGAAGGAATTGAAAATGTTCACCAACAAGATTCAATTCACACACAGAACAATTATGTTTTTTCTCTCTGTATAAAAAATGATCATCTTGCTAAGAAGAAGAAGAAACTTTTTCTTTTCTACATGCCAAATATAACCACCACCACACACTTACGTGGGTGGAGAGAAGATAAGGGGAAGGGAGTTGTAACTCCCTCCCTTATTATTAAAATAATAATTAATATAAATATAAATATGATAACTAACTATAACATATAGTTTTAATATTGTATCACATACAATATAAACTATAATTTCTTTTCTCTCTTATATGGAATTTAATATAAGTCATATCTATTTTAAATTTAACAACTATGAATTTGATCCATAGAAACTATATTTAAATCTCATTCAAATATTTGTTTCCTCTATTTAAGCTACAATGTAACAAATACATTATAACAATTACATCACATATAATTGAAACAATTTACCTCTATTAATTTGAACAATTCAAATTAATCCAAAAACTGATTCTCAATTAATCCTATTGAGCTACCAAGAGAACCTCATGGACCTGTAGCTTGAAGCTCCAATGGTACATGAATAATTAATTAAACTCTTTAATTAAATTATTCACCATTCGTTAACTGTTGAGCACTTTACTAAAGACCGACAGTTGCACTCTTTGCACTACAGATATATTTCTGTATCCATAGGATACAATCGATCAACAGTATGATGACCCTTCGCAAATTGCTCGTAAGTACAGCTAGGCCAAATTATCGTTTTGCCCCTGTAGTTACATCTAACTCATTAAGTACCACCGATCTCTCTAATGAACAATAGATCATAGTCCAACTATGACTAAACTCCTCTCAGGTCAGGAGAGGGTGTGGTGCCACATTATTCAAGATCCAAAATCAGCCCTTAAGGGAGCAATTTATCTACTTACCCCTGCCTCAGAGAAAGAGTGAATTCCATCTTGTGTAGTTGTGTTCCCAGCTCCCTAATCAGACGAATCCCCAAAATGGTAGACTTGTTGAGGTAGCGATCTGGTCACTCTCATTCATACAAATCAAAGGATTGCCCTCATAGACAAGAGTTCACAACTCACTCAGGATTCAGGTCATGTTACCTATAGTCATCCTGGTGAAATGTAAGTCTCTATTATGAACGGCGTTATATAATGAGACTAAGCATTTCGTGGTCTGGTCTTATACAAACTCCTTTGTATAGAATATCCCGCATGTCTATACGTGAATGATCAGGATCAAATCATTTGTAGCACTTGCAACAATTAAAACACCAAGCGAGTTATACTCATAGTGTCACCAGGATAAGGTACCCTGCCTTATCCATCTATTACAGACCATTTAAGTTATCACTTAAATATGATCCACCTGTATGTCTCTACATACATGTTTAAGTTACAAAGATAATCTTGGATGTTAGTTTATTGTTTATGGTTAATGCAACTAAAATATCATATATTTAATAGACAATGAATAAAATATCATATATTTTTATTAAAAATACAATGAGTTTGTTCAATAATGTTTACAAATTATAGGGCCCTACGAAATTTAGGGCATCAATCTCAACCGTTTAGACCTTTCTAGGATCATCCTTATGTGAACCAAACCATGATAAGATAAAGGTCATTCTAGGGTCATCTTAGATGTGTTAGTGTGGCGGTCAAGACATATTTGCAAAAAAAAAACAAAAAAAACAAAAAACATTTTTTTTCAAAGATATGTAAAAGTGGACGAGATAAAAAAAAGTTATTCCCTCAATGTTCAAGTTACTAATAATATTAGGGCCTGTTTGGTAAGCAATGAATATGTATTTAGTTGGCAGTCTGGATTTTTTTTCGAAAATTGCTTCAGAGTTCTATGAGTGCAAATTCTAAAAACAACTTTTTTATGTTTTCAGTGGATTTAGATTTTGAATTCAAAATCTTAAAATGCATCATTATATTAAAAATGATAAAAAAAAATAATAACACAATTACACTATTTCATATTATAAATTCAATTATTTTTTGTTAAACTTAAAATATGTAATATATTGGATATATTATATGATATTACAAAATGATAATTATACAAAAACTTTAACATAAAATAAGTTTAGAAATTAATTAGTAATGATGTATATTCAATCTAGTATTTAATGAGTAACTAAATATATTTTCAATTACATTTTAAAAAATTGTTTAAATTATAATTTAATTTCTAAATATGCTACCAAACACATATTCCGTGGGAAAAAAAAAAAAAGAAGTTGAAAAAATACCCAAATTTTTTTATGAGCAAATCAAACCCTAATTTATGCTTGATCATAGAAATATCGAAGAGAGGAAGAACAAACTGCCGGAGACAATGGCGCTCAGCCTTACCGACAATTGATGCTTCAGCTTTTGATGAGCAAATAAAAAAGATTGCAGCCATGAGAGGTCGTGAAAAAAGAAAGAATCAGAATAAAAATGCTCATATCTAGTTCTATATATTAGGGGAAGAGCGAGATTCAAACCCTAATTTAGTTAGATTTTAATATCAAATCGTGTCTTGGTTTCTTATTAAGGGCTTGATCCAAATTGGATTTTGATTTCATTTTAACTAATCATCTTATCTCCTAAAGAAAAAAAGGTTTGAAATTGATTTATGAGATTTGTGGTAATTCCAAGTTGTCAAATTTCATCAAATTCAAATTTGGGCATTATCATTTTTATCTCAAAATTTATCTAAATTTAAAATTTGGTCATATTCCAAATTTTATCTAAAATTCAACACATCAACAGTAGCGACTTTTATCTCAAGTCAAATCATATTGTGGATGATGCCTCCGATTTATCTCAAATTTAAATGGGTCCGAAATTTTATCCCAAAGTAAAATTAAGTGAAGTTCAAATCTCATCTTCACATACTATTCCAAATTCAAACCAAGTATCTTGGGTAGAAGCTCAATTCAAATCAAAATTTATGTCAAATAAAAAAGTCAATCAAAATTTTGACCTTCATGTATTTTGATAAATTGACATAAAAAAAAGTGTTAAACATATATAAAACTTTAATCAAGCTTATGTAACAAATTTATAGTTGGATTAAATTGACACATCAAATAGAGTCATATTCAAAAACATCCAACTTGTATTGGGATTAAATATATCTTTTTCGAGATTCATTCGCACATATATGTATAAATCTCGAAAACGGGCATTTGTTGAGTGAGAAGTTTTGGATGTAGGATCGTAATCCAGAAAGGTGAATATGGTTTAATCAAACTAATTAAAACTTTTTACTCATGTGAGTTCAATTAAACAAATTAACAAACTTTTTACTAACAAGTAATTTAAACAATAAATTTATACAAATAATTTCACTTTGAATTAAACAAGAAATTAACCATCACACTTTAGCACAATTTTTAAATCTAATAAAAGGATTGGTAAATGATATATAAATTTAAGACCTACCCATCAAAATAAACATATATGAGCAATTAAATTTAAGAACAAAAAATGCAAATAATTTCAAGCAATAAAATTTAAGAATAAATTAATTGCAAAATTAAATAGTTGAGGGATAGAGAAATTGACACCGAGAATTTTATGGTGGTTCGACACAATTGGCCTACATCCGCTCCTCTTGGTTTGTCACTCGAACTTGACTCTTTCCACTACTTAGAGTTGAATCGTTACAACGTTCTTTTTTTGGGCACAAAAACAAATCCGATCCTTTCCACGGTTGAGGATCAAACCGTTACAACTCTTTTTCCGGGATCAAGAACAACCCTTACAATGGTTTTAGAAACGAAGAACAATATGAGAAAAACTCTAAAAGAGCGTGGATTTACAAATTGTAGCACTCAGTAAATTAATCATCACAATACAATAAACCTCTCAAAAATAAGATGAAAAGAAAAAATGAGAGCTTTGATAGAATAACAATGGTGGTTTTGAGGATTGTAAAAATATGAAATTGTTATTATGATTTGGAGAAGAATATGAGTTTAAATAGAGTGAAAAATTGTTGGAAACCATATTTTATTTAGGTCATTGGATCTGGTGAAGATTTAAACCCAACTAGCCGTTAGACATAGACATAATATAATACAATAATATTTTTATCATTTTCTTTTAAAACCCAACCAAAAGTAAACATTCATTATGTGTCCAACTAGTCGTTAGACACAAACTTAAAATAATATTAAATTTATTTTGTTTAATTCATTTTTTTAAAACCAATCCAAAAATCAAAATTTTACCATGTGTCATTTCTCCACTGGCCCAAGTGGCACATTTCAATTGGTCTACCTTGATGAGAAAAATTCCGTCAAATCATTCTCTCGGGATTTTTCGTTAAGTTCGTTTTAGCCATATCTTATTCGTTTGAGGTTCGATTTAGGTGATTCAAATTGCGTTGGAACCGTTGTTCCGAACCCTACGCAATTGACATTTCAAAATACTCAAATTATTAATAAATAAAAGTAGGTTTATTATCATCAAAATATTAATTAATTAATTAATCTAGGATTAAGGACCAAAAGGCGAACATTTGATCAATCACAAATTGCCACGTCATTTCTCAAATTAATACCAAAATTATCAAATTATCAAATTTGGGTTCAATTAAAGGTTGACATGTGTCCCAAATCGCAATTGAAGATATAAATTAGCAAATTCCAATAGTACCACATGTTTTCATCATAACTGTTGGATTGAATAAAATAATTTGATCCAATTTGTTATTATTAGTTGGGCTAAGTCCAATTTGACCCTAAAAATAGGCTTAATTTGACTCAAATATTAAATAAGATCTAAGTTTAATTAGTTGGATCAAATGATCAGGTCTATAAACCAATATAACATTGTGCGTAAATGATAATTAAAACCTCTAATATTTTAATCCATATTACATGTTTAATTAGATAGTTTAATTATACTCATGTTGATGTTTAAACGTGTTTATAAAACAAAAAATTAATGTTATGCTAACAAATTTTAACGAGATTTTTAAAGAATAGCCTCATCCATATTAAATTTAAGAATTTTAAAAAATTAAGGGCCACTAATATAATATTTGAGCTGTACATTTTAAAAAAATAAATAATAAGTAATTTTAAAAACAAAAAACAAAAAAACAAAAAACAAAAAACAAAAAACAACCAGCTATTATTTCCTGGACGAGATGAGACGCAATGTGCAAGGAAGGGACAAGTTCAATCTTTGGTAACCGACATGTCAGCATCTAACTTCCAAGGAATGTGGTTATAACGTGGACATACCAATCAATCCAAAATAATTTCCTTAAAAAATAAAAGATCCAAAATAAATGGAACATATTTTTTTGAAATTATTTTTACAAACATATATTTTAAAAATTAATGTTTGACTACATATTAAAAATTGTTTGTAAGAATTTGCATTTGTGGTCCTTAATTGTTGAATTTGATTTTATAAACTTGTTTGTAAAATAGTTTTTTTTCCCCTTTTTTTTCAATCGGAACCTAACTTGGGGGAGAAAAATATTAATTATCATTACAAAAGTTATTAATTTTAAACCCCACAATTATTGAAGTATATATATTAGAAAAATAGTTATAAATGTCACACCACTTTAATAAAATTAATTATAATAGTTTTGCAGTTTTGATTGAATAGTTGTTTTATATTTACATCATGTTTATTAATCTGTAATTAAAATTACCGTAATCATAATGGGTTTACATTGTAATTGTAATAAATCTCAATGTAAAGTGAATATAATTAACTGTCTGGACACTGATTTTTCGAAAGTTGATATTTCTGCAAGGGAGGCCCTTAACCTTGTAAAATTTGTTAATATATGTAATTTTTGTAAGGTTCCTACGTAGGAAAACAGAACTTCCTACGTAGGAAAACAGAACTGCTCATAATCTTGCTTTTTTGGTCTCTTCTTTGGTCTAGAAAGACACTTTTCAGCGTTTGTTTTTCCTCCTATCCTTGAAGGGGTGTGATTGGTTTGTATTGTTTGTTTTTTTTAAAAAAAAAAAAAGTAATGGGAATATAAAAAATTCAATGTTATTATCTATCATATGAAAACTTAATGAGAAAGGCAAAGGATGAAAAGTTAGTTAAAAAAAAAGATGTGGGTCCCCTATAATAAATAACGGTGATAAATAACCACAAACGTAATCAAATGGAGCCAACTTTTTAAGTTACGGTAGATGGATTACATTTACAACCAGGTATACATGGCCTTAATTCCAAACATGATCAAATGGAACCAACTTTTTGAATTACCATAGATGAATTACATTTATGATAACGTAAACATGGCCTTAATGCCAAAGTAAGTTTATATCAATAGTAATTGACATGACATTTGTTATTAAAAGTCTTGCATTTAATATTATAAATTAGTTTAACTTGCAAACTTAATTTGTCGATTTCTTTATGAAATTAAAAAATGAAAAAGAAAAATTATTAGAAACCTTCGTCATAGTCTTGAATGAAGAAAATAATATAGTTGGAAAGTAACAAACTATATTACCATTTTTTTAAATTATGTAGCAAATAACATGTATAAGAATTACCCTTTCAAATGTATGAAATACTACAGGTAGTCATCGTGATATTGTTTTCATTATTTTTATTTGGTTAAATTATATAAAATACCAATAATTTTTTCTTTAAAAAAAACAGAGAAACAAAAAAAAAAGAAGAAAAAAAAACGAATCGACTTTGTGATTATTTAAAACACGTCTCTAGATTTTAAATGTTTTCATTTTTATGTTTCAACTTTGAAATTTGCTTCAAAACTTTTTTTTTTTTTTTTTTTTGAAATTGGACGTGATGGTAACGTATTAAAATTAGAAAATATATATGACATTATTGATGCCAAATTTTGGACAGGAAAAATACACATGACCTCCACGTGGTGATAACAATGAATTTGTTATTTAGAGAAGAATACAACCGGTAAAGTAGAGAAAGTCTGCACGACGGTGTGGTGCTAGCCACACAGGCTTTCGATGCTTAATTAACAAAAGGATCAACAAACAAGAGGAAAATTATAGAATCTGAGTGGACTTACTTTCCTAAGGGTCTTTCCCCCTATTTATAGATTCCCGTTGACCTAATCCTCTTCCTACATGATTCTTGGACTACATTTTGAGCCAAAGCAGTCTTATTGGCCAAATATCCATATTCCCCCCCCCCCCCCAATCGAGGGCGAGTCTCGTGATATGAGGTGAGGCGTGTCACAATCGCTCTTTCGGGAAAGCTTCTCTTAGCGATTGTGCGGCACTTGTTCCCACTCACGAACAAGTCAGCCAACTCGAATACGGACTGCCGGTGGCACACCGAGTGCCTCTCGCAACCTCCACTCCCGTTTTAGGGAAAACGGTTTTAGAAAACGGGTTTGGAGAAAAGGTTTTCGTAAGAAGTTTTTTGCGAGTGTGAATAAAGAAAGAAAGATTGTAGTAGACTAGAAAGCAATAAGCAACAACAACAGCTTTATAGAGTACTACCCCGGGTATGAGGAAGTGATGGTTAGTCTTATCCCCATATAGTGCATTCTGAACAAAAAGCCAACTGGCTCCCTTGCATATGCAAAAGGGCGAGTGGTCACTTACAATGAAAATGTAAAGAAAGCAAGCTAATTAAGTTAATACAATACAAGATATGAAAGTATGCTAGAAGGGGGTTGGATCGGGCATGCAGCCATGGGCAACAGGCCCTGGACAAGCATGACCGTGACAAGGCGCATACCACTATCCTCTTTTTGGCCTTTCCTGGCCTAGATTTGGCCATTTAGCCCGTCAACCCATTGTTATGCATGATCCTTTACATTTTTGCCCTTTGACCTAAAATCTTTCATAATAGATATTATTCGCAATGTCATTCACATATACTGACGTGACATGATGAGTAAAAATTGATTATTTAAGTGTTACTATGATATATTTTGAGATGAAATAAAAAAATATATATACTATTATCTTTTTTAAAAGGAGAAAAAGAATTGTTCCATTAACTTATAACACTACAAGAAATTTGGTCTTTGATGTCGGTTGGAAAAACTAAATACAGACATACAATATCGGTTTCTTTAAAAGAACAGATCTTTAATGTCGATTTTAAACTGACATTAAAGATGAGGCTACAATGTCAGTTTAAAACTGACATTATAGCCCTCTATTTATTCTCCCCCCTTTAATAATTTTAACTTTTTGTTTCCTCCCTCCATTTTTTGTTACCCCTCTTCAATTTAGGGTTTGATTATATATATATATATATATATGTTGGGATTGGTGTCCTAGAACTCTCATATATTCTTGCAGTTTGTAAACTTTGAATAAACAAATTGTTATTAATAAAATAATTGTTATATTATGATCATACACTCAATCCAATAAACAAAAATCCTAAGTAATTTAAACATGTATGTAGAGACATACAGTGGATCACGTTTAAATGATAACTTAAATGGTTTTTCGTAGATGGATAAGGTTGGGTATCTTATCCTGATGACTTACGGATACGACCCACTTTGTAGATGTTACAAGTGTTGCAAAATGCTACAAATGATCTAATCCTGATCATTCATGTGGAGACATGTGAGTGGATGTATCATATACAAAGAGTTTGTATAAGATCGGATAGCTAAATGACTAGTCTCATTATATAACACTGTTAATAGTAGAGACTTACATTTCACCAAGATGACCATAGGTGACATGACCTGAATCCTGAATGAGTTATAAACTCTTGCCTATGTAGGCGGTTTTTTGATTTGTATAGGTGTGAGTGGCTAGATCGCCTTAATTATGCCTATCATTTTGGGGATTCGTCTGATTAAGAAGCTAGGAATGCGACTACACAATACAGAATTCACCCATTCCCTAATCTCGGGGTAAGTAGATAAATTCCTCCATTAAGGACTGATTCCTGGGCTTGAATAATGTGGCCACAACCTCTCTTGGCCCGAGAGGGATTTGGTTATAGTTGGACTATGAATTATTGTTCATTAGAGGGATCAATGGTGCTTAAGGAGTTATATGTAACTACAAGAGCAAAACGGTAAATTTGGCGCAGCTGTACTTACGAGCAATTTGTGAAGGGTCATCGCACTGTTGATTGGTTATATCCAATAGACACAGAAATATATTTGTAGTACGAAGAGTGCAACTGTCAATCTTTAATGGAGTGATCGACAGTTAATGAATGTTGGGTAATTTAATTAAAGAGTTTAACTAAATATCCAAGTATCATTGGAGCTTCAATCTATAGGTCCATAAGGTCTCTTCTATAGCTCAATCGGGATTATTGAGAATTAATTTTGGATTAATTTGAATTGTTCAAATTAATTCAGGGAAATAATTATATATGATATAATTAATATCATGTATTTGATACATTATAACATAAAGTTTATTTTGAGATGAATTAAATATGTGAATATGATTCAAATACTAATTATATGGATAAGATTCATATAATTAAATTTAGTATAAATGTGATTTGTACTAAATACCATGTATTATTGAGAGTAATAAAACTATAGGTTATATTGTATTTGATACAATATAATAAGTATATATAATTTATTTTAATTTATTAATAATTTAAGGGAGGGAGTTACAACTTCCCTCCCCTTAATTTACTATCAGAAAACGTGTGTGGTGGGAGGCTACTTGACATTCTTTTCTTCCATGGGTTTTGGAACAGAGAAAATACTCTTTGTGTTTTTTTCTCAAAAAAAAAAAGAAAGAAAGAAAGAACTCCCGAGAATACAGAAGAATCAGGTTTTCTTCTCCCTCTCGAATTTCTCTCCCTATTCCCAAAGATCTTGGCAGAGCCCACACCTCATGCTAATTCTCAATTTCTAAGGAGAATACAAGAGGTTCATATGTGGTGGTGGCCATTTGAGATTTCAATTTTGGAGATCGAGTTCCAGATGAAGAGCTCATGACCAGGAAAGGAATTACATGAATACCTTTTGGCTTTAACGATAAGTTTCAGTTCTTCCCTACCTAATTCCTCCTCAGTTAGCATGCTAAAATTTTCCTGATTAATGCATAAATATTTTTCTTGTTCAGTAAATTTGTGATTATGTGAAAATTGTAAAATTGGGACGATTCCCATCCGCTTAGAACTTCACTGTTCCTTCGATATATATATAGAGAGAGAGATAGATATAGATATATATATAGATAGATAGATAGATAGATAGATATAAATATAGATATAGATATATCTTGGAAATAAAGAAAGAAAGAACTTAAGCTTTAGACCACAACTCCTCTCTCCCTCATGAGTTCTTTCACCTATAGCCCGCAGTTGTACGAGCGTTGTCTGTCACATCTGTGCCTCCACCTTCGTCGATCGTCTGCAGATCTTTGTCTATTGTGCCGTCGTCGATTGTAGTGGACGTTGATAGGTGTTTTCCTCTCTCCCTTGCGAGTTCCCTCACCCATACCTGTGTTCGTATGAAACTTCTCCACTCATCGCCGTCACACCCCTCTCCAGATTACCCTCATAACCTAGATGGAATGGTGACTTAGTAGTTACCAATCCTTTTGCTGGCACTTACTGCCTATCTAACCTATTAAATTTTGCTCAAACCCTGAATATATACATATCATCAATATACGAACATGTTAACTCAGAACTTAACACATTTATATTACAGGGTTTCACAGCATTGTTCATACATGAATATTACAACTTAGTGAGCCCCATCAAGAATACTAGTCACTAGATAGACACATGTGTACTAACTAATACAGGTCTTCAATTATGCTTCCTTCAATCTGTTTCTTTGAGTGGCAGAACAGCAGCAGAAAAGTCTTTTGGGAACTGACCGCTACCTGAAAGGAAAACATTTGAAAACATGAGCTAGAAGCTCAGTGAGTGACTTAATAAAAACATAAATTTCATGCTTAAACTGAAAGCTCGAAAACATAATACTGGAACTAAAATATGCCAAGCAAACGTGTACATAAAATCTTTAAAACTATTGTATCTGAAACCTGAATCTTAGTTGAGAATGAACATTCATCGCTCTAATTCTCAGTGCCAAGTCACGGCCAGATGAGACCTCTACTTCGATCTCTTCATACTGAACTATGGCTAGGAGAGACCCCTATGTCGATCTCTTTAAGTATACCGATGGGCATCTCAAGCAACTCCCTCTAAACATAAACATTGATAACTACTCTTAATCACCATTAAACATCATTATTCCCTAGTTGAGAACGAGCATACATCGCTCTAGCTCCTAACGTCTATTATCGGCCAAGAGACCCATACTTCGGCCTCTCATTCAGAACAACCTACATGCACGTGGGGTTTTCTATGTACTGTCAACACCTTAGGTACATTTAAAACATAGTACATCAAGCTTCATTCAACCTTAGATTTAACCCTAACGCATGCTTCATACTTTGTAAAATAAGTTGGCTTAAATCATGTTGATCTAGCTTATAAAAACCATTAGCATGCGTTAGACATGGAAAACATACTTGGAAAACTCATACATTAGTAAACATCATGCGTTGCTCATGCTTTCAATCATAGAAATAAGTTACTTGGAATCACATAAAATTTAGCATGAGAATAACCTTGTTCAATCCCTTGACGTCGTATTACTTAATTGCACGTGCTTATAACTGAGTATCGTCATACCTAAGGTACTTAACTAGGATACCTTCTCATTTTCCTTCAGTGTCCTTAGGATACCTTCTCATTGTCCTTCAGTATCCGTCATATAAACATTTAGTTGAGAACTAAGGCTTAATGCTCAAATCATCATACTAGTTCATCATGAAAATGGAGTTACTAAAACATGCTGGAAGTATTTGGGCAAGATAACATACTTAAATCGTGTCAATTTCTATGGAAAACATGCTTTACTTAGCATGAGAAATAGCTTCAAACATATGTTGCTTGGCACTTCATATAAACACTTAACATGAGAAATAACTTCAAAGAAATCATGATTTCTAAATCATTAAGACATTAAATCATCATATAGTCACTCACAGCTCGTCGGGGCTCTTAACGGTTTATACGCCTCTCCTGGCTCTTCTTAGCCTGAAAGGACATAATTCCTGATTAACTTTCTTAGAATTCTTAGAAAAATACCTCAGATAGCTCGCTTACTAATGGAACTTTCATCAACAAAAACAGCATTACTAGTGAGATAATCATCATGAGTGAATTCATCCTCATGAGCGAGATCAAGCTTTTCCCTAGCAAAACTTTAACCTAGCGAGACTTACCTCTTCTAGCAAGCTTTGCTTTCTCACCAACAAGATTCAGCCCAAGTTTCCAGCGAGATTTCCTTCTCAAGCGAGATTTAGCACAAAAATCAACAAGATTATCATTTCGAGCGAGATCCTCATGCTTCTTATCTCGCTCTCGCTCACAATGGTGAGCTGTTTGCTTGTTCTTCCCAAGCAGCTGTCTGCTTATACACAGTTTCTCTGTTTCAATTTCAAAAATTCATAACTCGAAATCCAAAACTCTTTTCAAGAAATTTCCTTCTACAAACTTATTTAGAATTGAGTTAGCAACATTACTTTAACATTTTAGCTCAAAATTCTCCGTTGTTTAATCTGGAGATTCAAACCTTCATCATTGGCCCCAATTCAAGCAACTGCCTACTTGTTCAACAATTTCTAGTTTAAATTTCAAAAATATATAACTCGATTTCCAGGCCTCATCTTAAAAAGTTTCATTCTATAAAGTTGTTTATAATTGAGTTAACAATATTACCTCAAATTTTTAGCTTAAAACGCTTCGTAATTCGTCCTGGAGCTTTAATTCTTCACTAATGGCCTAGATTCACCCGAGAAACGAACCCTTCGTCTTTATTTTGCCCCTCCGGCCTTATTCTGGTGAGTTTTCCCTCCAGGAGTACAGCCATAGAAAATAGACACACAGAGCTTTTGAATGCCGCTAAAATTACACAAATAGCCTAAGTAGTTTGTCCACACCGACCTAATGAATTTGACCTGCTTGCTTATATCACCGCCCAAAATCCAGCATGAACCCTCCTTGTGCCACCTTGTCCACTATTGGTGATGAAGGGCTAGGATTTAACAAACTTTCTTTTGCTAAATTCACTCACAATATTACTTCAATACCACACCTCATTAGATGGCATGATCTCATCCATATACTTATTATGCATTCCATCATCAAGCATGACCTTCCTTAGCCTAACCGAGTTTTGTCCCACTTTTACACTTAGTTACCCAAGAGCTTATTTCTTCTTACTTCCATCTTCTATCTTTCCTAAGGCATGGCTTCATTTAGCTCATTAGAAGACATCACATTACTTACTCTTACTTAAAGTAATTAGGGTTCGAATTTTACATGCCGCCACTCGTACGTTACCCATCTTCACCTTCTAACGGTGTCGATTGTCTGTCGTTGCCTACCCTGAACGGTGGGTTTTTGGTTTTTCTATCCTTCTCTCAGGTTTTTTTCTCTTTCTTTCAAATCTCCCTCACTACCACATAGGTCTATAGATCTATCGTTGTGTCATTCTTCGAGCTGCCACTGTCATGTTGGTTCTACATTGGGTGAGAATCTGGTGAGTTTCTCTTTGAATTTATTGTCCACTCTTGAATACCCACAACGATTTTGGCCTAATCTTGAATTACTCATAATATATGGATTATAGATTCGAGGTTTAAAATAATTTTGAGGTCGGAAGCAGGTTGTTCAGCAGTGTTGCCCATAATGTACAATAAGTTTGTTCACACCATACAACAACATTGATTTTTATGCATGAGTGTGTTTGACCAAGTAATTGTCTTTAGGTCAATTGCACCAAGTGTTTTTTGTTTTGGTTTGATGCCTGGGGTGAGATATTAAGAAAAAATTAAATAGGATCACTTATAAATTTATTAGGACTTTGAATGGAAGGTTCACAAATATCTCTCTTTGAGAAGACTTGATTTATAATGATTTTGGTGGAAATCCTAGTTTGGAATTGTACCATATTGAATCGTGCAAGGCTTTTTTTTTTTCCTTTTCCTTTTTACTTGTTGATCATCTTATTGCAATGTTAAAATTGTTATGAGTTGATTTCGACTTCTTATCCTTTTTTATAAGAATTAAATGAAATTGCAAGTTTGTTTATAAATTTTGAAATTCTGAATTTATATTTTGAAGTTATTCTTTTTCGACTCTTGCAAATCATGATATTTACCATTTTTCTCAACTCTATTGTTGATTGTTATGTCATACCTAAACATTTTTCAGGGTCTTGGTGAAAGGTCGGGTTTTGGCAATGGAATTGGTAGCTATGGTGGAGGACCAACAACTCAAACCTTACTTGGAAAGTATCGTCTTACAAGCAATTCAATTAAATTCTAGTGGAATAAATTAGCAACTTGATTGAAGAGATTGTTACCGTTTTTTTCCTTTCTTTTAGCTTATGGGAATATCATAAATTCAAGTTTGTATTTGTACCTTGTGAGCAATATTGAAATTTAATTTTTTGTGTTTGTTGAGATCTTAATATATAAAAACAATGAAGATTCAATTTTGTATATGTATAGGTAAAAAAAAAAAAAAGTGAGAGAGATTATTGATTTGCACGTGAGTTATTTCAATGATAAAACGATGGCAGGCATTTAATATCAGATAATAACTGGCAAAAAGTATGTAAAAACCGACATTGAACTATCTTCAATATTGGTTGAAAACGGACATTGAAGATAACTGGTATTTAAATCTTGGTAATATATAACGTAGGTTTAAAACTGACATTAAAGCCAATCGACATTGTACCCCTATAATGTCAATTTTAAATCGATATTAAAGCCCAGTTTTATAGTCGTATAAGTTTAACAAAGTGTTAAAGTGTTGATATATTAAGTTATAATCATACAAGTAGACTAAATTTGTACTAAAGTGAACTTACTTTTGTAGTAGTCATTAATTAGTATGTAACCCTCTCTTTTGACTCGAGGTCGAAGATTTGATCACTCATCTCCATGATTATAGTACTAAAAGAATAAAAAAGTTAGAAAAAAATAACATTTTGGTTGGTTTTGTGTCGGGTTTCCATTTGGTTCACTGATCTTAAAATATTACACTTTTACCCGAATTTTGATTTTGATTTTTATTTAGTCAATAGATTTTGGAATATTTTACTATTTTTTTCTTTTTTACATCGAGTTTTGAGTTTAGTTTTTATTTGACCCTCAAGTTTCAATATCTTACACATTTACCCTCAAATATCTTTACTAATAGTCACCTTGGTATTTTATGTTGTGATTTGAGTTTAAATAATATTAGATAATTATGATGCGAAAAATTATAAATTAATTTTATTAATGAAAAATTAGTAAAAACTAATTTTTTTAATTAATTAATAAATATTAGCATCAATAATTGAAAGTGAATATTTAGTAAAATATCAAAGATTAAAATTGTAAAATTTTAAATTTTAAAGATGAAATTGAAACAAAATTCAAAATTTTTAAAAATATAACATTTAAAAATCCATATATTAAATGAAAATTGGTATATAGCCTATCAGTTAAAGGTAAAGCGGTAATTGTTCTAAAAAGAAAAAAAAAATTGACAATGCCATGCGCATGAGCAGCACATGGCACGCCTGATCCGTTGTTTAACGAAACGATGTCCGTAGCGCGTGTAGGCCACGCATTGGAAATAACGTAATCACGTCAAAGATAAAAGCGCGTGGAATCGATCCAGCTTTTCCTTTCTCGTTTGGCCTTTTTAATTTAATTTAATTTTCTTACCCTTTATTATTACTTTTTTACTTTTTGCCAACATTGATTGCACTTCATTTTCCAATTTCTTGGCCACTTCTTGCTTTCCACTTTCTCATTATCTTTAATTCTTACCCTCGTTTTTAAGGGTTTCAACAATTATGCCCTCCTAAAACTCATCATTCCAAATCTAATTTCCTAAAGTTGACGTGACACACGATAAAGACAAGATAATATAGAAATTTTTTTCCAGTTTAAAATATTTTCTCAAAAAAAAAAAAAAGTTAGAATATATAGAGCATTTAAGATAAAGATTGTAGTTTAGTTTATAAAGTTGTTTAGTCGTAAAGTTATTGAGTTGGTTTTTTTTTTTTTTTTCTAGTAGTTGATGCACACGGTTCAAAGATTCTTTTGGACTAAACAAAGAGTAGAGCTTACCCCTAATTTCAACTCCTTAGACTAAACATGTCCTAAAAATTGCAATAGAAGCCTGCTCATGCTGCTTCGACGGCACTTTTTCACCTTCTCTTCACTTTGGACGGGAGGACTAGTGGACACAGGGAGGGAGCAGGCGAAGCGGGCCATTCGTAATGGAAAGAAAGAGACCACTACTTCGCTTCTTTGTTGGACCAACGGCGGGAACACAGTGGTCTTTGACCAAGACTAGGAACCAATTCGAGGAATGGCTATAAGAATGAGCGCACATCATGACATCGTAAGATGTCTCGTTGGAATGAATTAGTTGGTACTAGAAATGTTAGAAAAAGTGAACGAAAAGAGTAATAAGGAGTGAAAAGGACAAAGACACTTCCCAACCAAAAAGCAGATTATTTAACTTCACATGTTAAGACCCCTTTTGATAACCATTTCGGTTTTTGTTTTTGTTTTTATTTTTAAAATTAAACTTAATCGCTCCCCATTTCTTACCATGATTTACATATTCCTAAGTACAATTGTTGAATTCTTAGCTGACTTTTTAAAACAAAAATAAACTTTTAAAAACTATTTTTTTTTTTAGTTTTCAAATTTTGACTTGATTTTTAAAAATTTGGTAAAAGGTAGACAACGAATTGAACCTTTTTCACAAAAAAAAAAAAAAAAAAAAAAAAAAAAAAAAAAAACTATCTTACAGCCCATGGCATCGACCATCTTAAAGACGTGTTTAAATTAGTCTTATAAATGTGTATACTATCAGTGAGATAAGATGGCATTGGCTAATTGTTTATTAAATTGAGTTGAAACTGAGCCAGATTATGCTCACAACCAACTTTCTATATACTGGAGTGGAATATGAGAAGAATAAAGGTAATTAGTATTTTGAAAATTTTCTCTATAGACTTTCTAACTTTATTGTTTCGGGTTCTCTGTGTGGAGTTAAACATGTAAGGCCGAAGATATTAGAGGTGTTCATGGGTGGGTTGGAATGGATTAAAGTACTTTTTAGACCTAACCTAATTTTTTGGTTGTAAATGTTCATGGGTGGGTTGGAGTGGGTTGAAATACCTTTTAAATTTCTCCAACCTGAACAACTCGTACTAAATAATAAACCCAACCCAACCTTGAAAATTTGGGTCGAGTTGAGTTGGATTGGATTGGACTAGGTTACTTAGGTCATCATTTAAAATTTTGTTTTAAAAAGAAGTAACATGTTAAAATGTAAAAGAATTTGGTTAATTATTTTCACGTTTTGAAATAAGATTAGGAAATTAATTTAAATATATTATGAAACATTTATTTCCATAGGGTTAAAAAAACTATTTTAAATTATGGTAGATAATAAATAATCTAAAAAGCCAACGTGATTAAACTAGAACTAATGGAGACAGAGTTGGTCTAGTAGTTGGGGCATGAGGATTTTTGAGCTTTGACGGATGTTAGGTGTGTGGTAAGTAAGATGAGATCCTACGGTTCACTTTGATTTGTACCTTGAATATCCCACTTCACTCCACAAGGGGAAGTGGATTATTACGTCCAGCCTTACTAAGAAAGATAAACCCTGGAACTTCCAAGGCCAAGAAGGAAGACCTGGATGATCCGCTCAAACACGTTTCAGTATTTGCCCTGACTTGAAAGGCCTGAGTGAGTATCCAAGTACATCGGTTTGGGAGTGTCACGAGGGGAATGTTGAAAACAATCTTATTGGAAGCGGCTTGAGAGTTAGGGCAATCGTCATAGTCAGCCAGCAAACAATCCCAAGAAAGCCAGCTACCTAGGCTTTCCCCATCGCTAGCTTAAACTGAGGAATAAGAATAAATTAGGAAAAACACCCCGTAAGCTATTTCAATGTTATTATTCTGTCTCTTTCTTCTGTCCGGTATCAAAGCCACTCGAAGTCGAATGCCAAGATCTCGAAATGATCTTCCAGTTCCGGGGAGAATTCGCAAAACTCCGTTTCCATCGAGAATTGAATGGAGTTTTCCCGTATTTCAACCGGAGAATCTAAGAGAGACATTACTGTCGAGATTCTGACCGAAAAATTCGACATTCCATGCCCTCGGAGAGTGCTTTGTCGTGCTAGGTCACTGACATATCCTTTGTCTTTATTTGACTCCAAGAATGGATTGGATCGAAACGACTTTCCTGTCGAACCCCTTTGAGGTGGGGCAGGACATCGATAGACAATAGACCAAGGAGCAAAAGCCACTCAGTTTCTTGCTAAATCGAATAGAGCAGAAGGCACCTCGCCTAACATTATAGGAGAAGGGACTGAAACCACTCAAATCTTCTTTGTGAAATTGAAGAAGAAATGGGCGGGCAGCTTAGACTCTTTCCCGAAGAGAGCTCCAACCAATACATGAGATTCAAGACGCTAACATAACAGTGGCTAGAGACATATCTTTAAGAACCAAGAACGGGATATTCGCATTAGCGGAAGGGAGGAGAGCGAAGAGATGAGCACTTTTAGAATGTAAGGAAATTGAAAGAAGCGCGGAAAAGGGTCAAACGCGATTACTAGCATCGAAGAGAGCCGACAAGGAATTCCATTAATAACTGGCCGTTTTGATTCTTTGGAACAACTCGATGAATTTAGTAGATCTTTTTAGGACCAAATGACTCTCGATAAAACTTATCCTATTTTTACAGTGCGATGGTTGTTCTCAAAGCAGTATCAGCGAGGTTAAGCGCTAGGTAAAAGGCAGCTAGGGCTCAAGTTTACTTTCTTAGCAAGTCATCCGACAGAAAAGGTTAGAGTAGCTCTAAAATACATCTTTACATCCCGGTCAAAGTAACGAAAAAAGACGGGTTTGAGTAACTTTTTCATATAGTTTTTCCCTCTTTTTTAGAAAAAACTAACTTACGCAAATAGTAAATGAGAGGACCTTAGCACTTTTCGTTATGGAGTGATTCATCTAAAATTCTCGGTGTTTTGTGAATGAATTCAACTATCAAATCTCAATTGCACGGGATTCCGAGTTTCTTTCATTCGTAAAATTAAAATAAATATAAGTATATATAATTGTATAGGAAGTGAAAAAAAAAACATACTTTTTATTATTAATAATGAGTTGGAGTTGACTCGAGTTGATTTTGGTTATTTTTTATGAATCCATGAACCAACTCAACTCATAAAGTTTTTATAATCAACCTAAATGAATTAATAATTCAATCCAAATCATACAAACTGAATTGTGTTAGATCAAATTTTTCGGATCATCGAGTTTTTTGAGTATCCTTATAAGATAACAAATATTTATTTTTTAGTTGATGATATAATACTTTAGAAATTGGACTGTGCAAATTGACACTCGTTTAAAAGTCTAAATCGTACATGCTTCTACTTTAATTTTTCATCACTAAATCTTTCAAATAATATATTATAGCCACATCTTGTTTTTCTACGTCTGGTTTTTTTTTTTTTTTTTTTTGTAAAATATCTTAACAAATCCCTGAAACATAAATACATCTCGTTTTTTTTAATCATATATTGGGTGAATTTGAAGTTTTAACGCTAAATTAAAATATTTTACTTGAAAGTTCAATCACAAAGTGAAATAAACTTAAACAAAATTCAATTTGGATGGTTAATAAGTCCATTAATTTTTAAAAAAATGTTAGAATGGGTCGAAAACCTATTTAACAGAAGGTTTAAGTGTAAGAATCAAAATGTTGAACTTCGTTGTTGTGCCATGATAATCTCACTGTCTTACTAGCAAAATTTGATGTGACTTCGGTATTAAATCGCGTATATCAGTTACTTTCCAAGGTTGATACAATTCCCACGAGAAGAAAATGATGGTTCTATTTCGAAGAAATTGAATGGCTTTGAAAAACGTTCTTAAAAATAAATAACCTCAACGTTTTAATTAATTAATTTAAAAAGAAAAGTAGTAAAATATTAAATAATTTTTCAAGCAGTTACTCGAGCCCACCCATCCAAACAAGTGGTGGCGGCGGCAGCGCGTGTGTATTTATACTCCCTTCCCATTATAAAAACTTCCAATATGGGACGAGCTTCCAAATCTTTTTACTTTTGCTATGGGTCTTGGGCTCCTAGGCATTCCAAATATTAGGGACGTAATGACCAATATAAATTTTTAACATTCAAAAACTTACTAAACATATTAAGAAACTCTAATTACAGAGGACCTTTGAGCGGAAATGGATAGTCCAAACTCCATTGCGAATGAATGCATACGTTTACAATCATACAAAACAGATTATGCATTATAAACTAAATTACAGCATGCTTTCGATATAAAAACAAAGGTTGAGAGATTATACCTTTGAAGAACCTTTCTTCAAAATAATCCCTCGATCGTTCACGAACTCCCTCAAACAGCAATGAGCAGCAACTCAATCCTCGAACAAACCGAACACTACCATAGGATTACCTTGGTATTCTCAGTGTGAGAATCTAGAAGTGGTGGCCTCTGACTTGTTTTGGTTAGAGGGAAGATCTAGAGTGAACGAGGAGGATGATCGAGTAAACGAAAACACGGTCGTATAGAAGATGAAGTCTATCGCATAGACAATATACTCGATCGTGTAGGCTCTCAAGTGATCGTATAGTAAGACTCTCTTACTCGATTACTAATAATGTGAGTCGTCTGAGATTTTGAAATCAAATTTCATTTTATCCCAAAATTTGCCATAAATCGTATAACTACCCACCAAGGGTGGTTATGGAGAAAAATGAATTAATTATCATATAATTAATAAATTATAAATAAATATGATAACTAACTTATCATATAAAATTTATGACCTATAGTTTTAATATTGCATCATATACAATATATAAACCATGATTCTTTTTCTCTATTTTATGATATTTAATATAAATCATATTTATATTAAATTTAGTGACTATTGATCTTATTCATAGAAAATATATTTGAATCATATTCAAATATTAGTTCCTCCAATCAAACAATAATGTATCAAATACATTATATCAATTATATCATATATAATTAATTTAATTATATCATATATAATCAAATTCTCTCTTATTAATCTGAACATTTCAAATTAACTCAAAAACTGATTTTCAACTTAAATCCATTGAGCTATCAAGGGGACCTTATGGAAGCTCCAACGGTACGTGAATAACTGACTAAACTCTTTAATCACATTATCCATCATCAGTTAATTGTCGTGCACTCTACTAAAGACCGACAGTTGCACTATTCGCACTACATATATATTTTTGTGTCCATTGGATATAACCAATCAACAGTACGATGACCTTTCACAAATCGCTCGTAAGTACACCTGGACCAAATTACCATTTTGCCCCTATAGTTACATCTAACTCCTTAAGTACCACTGATTTCTCTAATGAACAGTAGATCATAGTCCCACTATGACTTAACCCCTCTCAGGCCAAGAGAGGGTGCGACGCCACATTGTTCAAGACCCGGAATTAGCCTTTAAGGGAGCAATTTATATACTTTTCAGGGAAGGAGTGAATTCCATCTTGTGTAGCTGAGTTTCCAACTCCCCAATCAGACGAATCCCCATAATGGTAGGCTTGTTGAATCGATGATCCCGGCCACTCTCACCCATGCAAATCAAATGACCGCCCTCATAGACAAGAGTTTACAACTCACTCAAGATTAAGGTCGTATTACCTATGGTCATTTTAATAAAATGAAAGTCTCAATTATGAACAGTGTTATATAATGAGACTAAACATTTTCGTGGTCTGGTCTTATACAAATTCCTTTGTATAGAATATCCCCACTCGCATGTCTAATACATGAATGATCAGGATCAGATCATTTGTAGCACTTTATTGTAATACCTACAAAGCGGGCCATACTCATAGTGTCACCGGGATAATGTATCCCTTCTTATCCATATACTACAGAATATTTAGGTTATCACTTAAAACACGATCCACTTGTATGTCTCCACATACATGTTTAAGTTACAATGATAACCATGGATTTTAGTTTATTGGTTTGTAGTTAATGCAACTAAAATATCAAATATTCCATAGACAATGTGAATAAAATATCATATATATTATAAATCATATAATGTTTATTCATACAAGTGTTTACAAACTACACGACCCTATGAAATTTAAGACATCAACCCTGACAACATCATGAACAACATCATGAGGTTTCATCTTTTAAAATATCTTTCACTAAAAAAAAAAAAAAAAAAAAAACCCTTATTAGACATAAAACTAAGGTTAAAAGATATCAATGTAGGCTTTGTATCTGTTCAATTTTAATCATTATACTTTCAGATGTTAAATTTTAATTTATGTACTTTCAATAAATCTTTAATTGAATCTCAAATGTAAGTTTATTGTTAATTTTTTAAAAAGTCTTCTATCTTTTAGCATTTTAATTCTAGACTTTAAAAACGTATTCACACAATGTATCTTTTTGCATGAAAATTATTCTTATCATTTGATTAATTTAGATAAAAATTAACTTTGATAGAATAAATTTAAGATTTATTGAAAATACACCGACTAAGAATTAGCCATTTAGAAGTATAAAAATTAGAATAATCTTCTGTAACACAATATATGATAATTAATTGAACTATGAGATATGCTTGGGTTATAGTATTTAAAAGGTTAGTAACATGTAAAACAATTTTTAAAATTGAATAATTTTCTAGACATAATAAAAATAAATTTGTAATTTAATTTCACAAGGAAAACACTTTTTATTCTTGGAATTTAACTTAAACTCCTATTGCTTCCATGTATTTTCAAAGCTAATACTTGTAGTTGTTGAAATATGTATTTAGTTTCTATTTCATATTTTGGTCTCAATATTTTAATTTCAATTATTAAGATCTTATTTGATAACCATTTCATTTTTTATATTTTGTTTTTAAAAATCAAGCTTATTTTCTCATAATTTCTAACCGTGATTTGTATATTTCTTAAGTATAAAGATTGAATTCTTAAACAAATTCTAAAAATAAAAACTACTTTTTTTAGTTTTTAAATTTTAACTCAGTTTTTTAATCCATAAGTAAAAAGTAGATAACAAATGAAGAAATTTGGAGGTGAAAGTAATGTCTATAGACTAAATTTTCAAATATATAGTCAAATATATATATATATATATATATATAAGAAAAATTAAATGGTTATCAAACGAGAGCTTAATTTATCATTGAAATTTGAGATCGATTTGCAATTATTCATCGAATATAAAAATAAAATAAAATAAGTTCCAACTCATTTAAAATATACACGTAACAAATTCGAACCAACATATTTTAATGGTCATGTCATTTCATCTAGTTATATAGACCAAATTTTAATTTTATTCATGGGCATTTAGAAACTTAAAAATCAAATTCAAACATTGAAGACAAAATATGTCCCTTTTAAAAATTTCAATGACCAAGTAAAAATTAAATTATAGTATCCGATGATGAAATGAAGGATAGACAATAGTTTGAAAACAAATTTGAAAATTAAAGTGGGGATCCACTTTGATTTTATTTAAAATCAAACAAAATAAAATAATGATTAAACATATGAATAGTTTGCATAAAGATGAGGATAATGCTCGAGCTCCAACGAAGTCAAATCTCCATAGTGATTTAGGGTGTGCTTGACCCATGGAATTGAGAAGTTGGGATTGAGAAGAAGAAGTATTGAACTTCCCTTCTTGTTCAGACTCAAGGAATAGGTGGGTCTCATTACTAAAAAAAATGAATTTATATCTTATTAACTTCTTACACTATGAGTCCCAATAGTTCATAACTTCCTAGACTTCATAACTTTTTTATTCATCACTATTTCACATTCAAATTATATATTTAAAAAATATATTTTTAGAAAGTATTTAAAATATATCTTGAATTTTGTTAATCACGTTCAAAATTTATATGAGGTAAATCTAACTTATTTCAAACTCATCCGAATCTTATAAATCTATGATATATATAATACATCAATACATATTGCCTTCAATATTTGATATATCATGTACATCACATCCGTCTTCTATATATATCCTACATATTAAACATTGATTTCAACATTTCAAATCTAAATCTTACTTTCTTTCGAAGAAATTGATCATTTTTAATGTTACTGTAAATTAATAGTGGACTTTAGGGACCTAAATGTAACAAGCGATTAAAAAATAATCAATTAAGTTGATTGATATATTAATTTCGATCCATTTAAATCAAAATTAATAAACCAATAAAATAGAATTAATAGATTATTCATTTTAAATAATTATTAACTCTTGATCTCTCAAATATAGGTTTAAAATTGTGCTCTTAGGCACTATAAGACAAGTTGTGCCCATGTTGTTAATCACTAAAAGGAAGTCAATCCTTTACGAGATGCTTACAATTAGACCAAAACTTTGTTTTACTCATGTAATTACATCTTATACCTTAAGTATCATCGATCATTTAATGAAGTTTCTAATCTAACTATAAACTAAGTCATTGAACCAATGGATTCAATTGTTCCAGTCTTTAAATCAACACTTGAAGGAACTATTGATCTTATTGAATAATTGAATTTCTCCAGGTGTAACCAGGGTAATTTTTTTTTTTTTTTTTTTTTTCAACATGTTGGTATTTTCATATTCCAATGGTTCAACATAGGGGACATCGGTCGGTCGGTATTGGTTTTAGGAGAAAATCGACACCAAACACCGACAAAAAAAATGTGTGAAATTCGCCCGTACATCAGTCGGGTCTGTCAGTCGGTTTGGTTTTTTTTTTTTTCCTTTTTTTTTTCTTTTTTTTTTTTTTTTTTTTGAGGAGGCCAAGATGAATGAAAAAGAAAGATGAATGGATAATGTGTTATTATTAGGTTAATAAAATTAGCAACTTTTTTAATTTTAAATCAATCATTTTTTTATGAAAAAATTAAATAAATAATGTAATGGTTTGAAAACCAGGCAACATAAAAAGTAATAATAAATCAATATTAAAATAGTAGGCACGGGCATGGGTTGATGGTAATTGGCTTGCTTTTATACTTATTTGTTTAAAAAAAATTAAAGATATATATATATATAAACACACACACATTGGTCGGTCGGTCGGTCGATTTTCAATTTTTTTTCAGGAAAACCGAGAACCAACCAACCGACCCCTAGTCTAGACCAGTTGACCTTAATTCGATCATTTTGATCGATCGGATCAGTTTTTGGTGCTTTTATGTACACCCCTAGTTCAACATCGATAAAAGAGGTGAATCGACAATTTCATTATTTCGCTAGAAAATTTACGAAACATAAAAAGTAAGTAACAAAATGCCACTAATATAAATATAATATACTTGTTTAAAAGATTTAAATTGTTTATTTCTTAATTTAAATATTTTTTTTTGTTTTGTTTTTACCGATGTTCCATAAATAACCATATTTCCATGAGAAATTATTTGAGGCGTTGAGTTGAGATATAGTGTATGAAGTTCATATATCTCTATTCGAGTTGTAGAATTAAGTACGTATGTTCAGGGTATCTGGTGCGGTTTTTTGAAATCAAAATATGTTCGTGTGATCACTATTTTTGTTTTGAAACTTTGTTATTCAATCATTTTATTTGAATAAAATATGGATGACACTTTTTTCTTTTATTTTTTAAAATTTATTTATTTAATAATGAATAATAATTAATTCACTGAGTTATTGTCGAAATATGGTTAAATAAAATATAAAATCAAAGATAATTCAAAACTTACTATTCATAATTTTTCTACATGAATTTCATCATCATATTGTTCCTATTATTCCTCTATTTTTCATCTGTCATGATTTTTTTTTTATTGAACCTCCCCCATCATATTAGCAGCTGATAAAATGTCACCATATTTCTTCAACAATTCCACTTCCAATCCCTTAAAAAAAATCATTAATTCACTAATTTTTGTCAGAAATTGTTCCAAGAAAAAATATCTTCATTTTATTGTTTTTTGTTATTTGCTATATACTTTTCAACTGTATATATATTTTTCCAAATATTATTAACACCCATTTTGATATGTCAATTCAATTAAATAAAAATACAATACTTATAAATATTGCACTCAACGTAGCCAATATTATTTGTATAATTGACAATCTTATATCATACTTTAATAGTCATCGATCTTATAATAGTTGAGGTGGTTATCGAAGTTGATTGTGGAAGATGATTTTGCTGGACTTTGTAGTCGGAGGTAGTTGTTGGAGCCTAAAGTTGGTCGCATGAAGGTTGTATTGAAGTTGAATGACGAAGTTTTGTTGTTGGAGGTGGTTGTCGGAGCCTAGAGATGGTTGCATTAAGGTGGTTGTCAGAGTTGGTCATCGGAGTTTTGTTGTTGGAGGTGGTTGTCGGAGCCTAGAGATGGTTGCATGAAGGTGGTTGTCAGAGTTGGTCATCGGAGTTTTGTTGTCGGAGGTGGTTATTGAAGCCTAAAATCAATCGTCGGAGTTGGTCTTGTCATTGGAAGTAGTTGTCAGAACCTAGAGTTGGTTCTCGACGTGTGGCAGTGGTAGTCACTGACAACGACCGATGTGTGAAGCCATTGAAAACATTTAAATAATGGAGAGTTGAGGTAGGTTGATAAAATATGCACATTAACTCTACCAATATTTAAAGTTGGTGGGCCAAATATTGAGAATATCAACTCGTTGTTAATAATAGATTACCGAGAGATATAGGTAAAAGAAATTTCCATCCGAGATTTAATAGTTGATCTATTCTTAGTCGGGGTAAAGTCCATCTTGTTGCTATAGAAATGAACAAGAACAAATAAGTTTTCGCTAATGTAATAAAGATACTCATTGTCATTCCAAAGACTTCATACGCTTTATTTATTTAAAAAAGTTCATAACCGAATATGTATAGAATAGAGATATCCCAACTACCCAAGTAAAGAATAGTTACAAATAACGAAGAAACTAATAGATTTAGATAGGAAGCAACATAAAATAAATCAAATTTGAATTCATTTTGGTGAGCCAAACATCACCTAAGAGTGAGAGATTGACATTTTAAATTTTCCTTAAAAAAAAAAAAAAAAAGTAAAGCAAATGTCAATTATTTGGGGGAAAAAAAAACACTAAATAAGGAATAAATCAATTATTATTATCCATTTCAGCCACGAGCGACTCTACTGTTTCTCTCTCTTTCTTTGTGTCTGCGCCATTGCCTCCTCACTACAGCTTTCTCTGTTATTTCCTTTTTCCCTCTTCCGATTCTTCAAGATCTGCTTCCATTTTCCTCTCACAATCTCCATTTCTTTGCTCTACTCGTTCTCTTCCTTCTTCTCTTTCTCAACTATAACCAATCTGCTCAAAGAAACCGCAATTTCAATCTCTCTCTTCCCCCTATCTTCCGATTTCTTTGTTCCAAGTTTTTCTTCGGCTTCTCTCGAGATCGCCGCTATCTGGGATTCCCCAAATTTTAGTTCTTTCCGCCATTTTTTTTTTAAAAAAAAATTCAGCATCATCGAAGAACTCTGACCCACTGCTGTGATCTATGTACAGTATTGTTCTCCAGCCATTTTTTTAGGAGACTTCGCCGAGTTTTGTTGTTGGCCATACTTGTGTTTATTCACCAGTTTTACATTTCAGTTTGATTCCAGCTATTGATGAAGTATTTTGTCTGTATTGAACTTTGAAAGTAAATTTTTTACCCATTTCTTAGTTGGTTTTGCCTTTTGGGACTGCGCCTTTTGGTTTGTTTTAATCTTTCGGGTTTGAGTTTGAAATCAGGCTTTCTGTAGCTTGTTGTAAAGCAGTGAGTTGATGATCTCGAGAGCTTACTGATTAGTTAAGTTATTGGATTACTTACTTGCCATACACTTGATTCCAATTGACATTGGGTGCTGCGGATCTCTGATTGAGCTCGAGCTTGAAGTTACAGTGTTAGATGCCCTAATTGTTTTATCGATCTGGGAACTTGGAAAGCTTTGTTGCTAGTATGCAGCCCGATCAGAGAAGAAAGGCAAGTTTATGTCTCTTTTGGGACATCTTCTGTTTCTCCGTTTAGTTAAGCTGGAATTTGTGTTAGGCAGGACTCATCACCTGATGGGAAAAAATACGTTGCTATCTTATTGACTTGGCCTAACCCATCATATCCTTTCGTGTGAATAGTATTTTTAGACGTTCACTTATAGTTGTTGTATGTTTATTTCTTCATGGATTCAAGGTTGGTTGTTAGACTTTAAGCTAGTTTTGGTTGGTAAAATTTCTATTTGTTTTTAAGTTGTTATGCTCGGGATGTATCTGTAATCATCTCTCCTTTCTTTCATATATCACAATAAAATCTGTAATGATATCTCCTCGTTTCATTTTCGACATGTGAAATTTAAGAAGCTTACTTCTAGTAGTATACCAGTCCTTTTGACTATGTCGCCTTAAATCCATCCCTGAAAAACAATATGCTCTTTAAGTGCATTTTGACAGCTTTGATTTGCCTCTACATATTTTTTGTTGACTTTGCAAGCTTTCTCTGCTGGGAATCATTAAAGGAGGAATGGGCCTACGCGGTTTGAAGCCAATCATTGTCTCGTTCTCTTGCCTTTTTAAAACCCATATACAGTTTACTCTTAACGTTCTTTCCTTATCTTATGTGAGAGTGTTACCCCCTAAAATTGTGAGCATTCTCAGAAATGCGAAATTGAATAGTGTTTGGATGTGCATTCTGAACAAAATTACTTGTATATCATGGACTCCTGTGTATTAATTCCACTCTCTTCATTGTGTTCTTGGTGATGATGATACTTATAGTTGTTTAAACGTGATGATGCAGTCGTCAATAGATGTGGATTTCTTCACAGAATATGGTGAAGGGAGCAGGTATAGAATAGAGGAAGTAATTGGTAAAGGTAGTTATGGTGTTGTTTGCTCTGCATATGACACTCATACTGGAGAGAAAGTTGCAATTAAGAAAATCAACGATATCTTTGAGCACGTTTCTGATGCAACTCGCATTCTTCGTGAGATAAAACTTTTAAGGCTACTGAGACATCCAGACATTGTGGAGATAAAGCACATCCTTCTACCTCCATCTAGAAGGGAATTCAAGGACATTTATGTCGTGTTTGAGCTCATGGAATCTGATCTACATCAAGTTATCAAAGCAAATGATGATTTGACTCCAGAACATTATCAGTTCTTTCTTTACCAGCTTCTTCGAGGCTTGAAATACATACACACAGGTGAGTCTTATCATCAACGAGTTCATGGATTTTTATTCTGTTGGTTTGGAGTATAATTAATATGTATTCTGCAAAGAGCTGAAGAAGTAGTTTCTGAAGTTTATTCTGATACTGATATTATTTCAATAATAACCACTTGTAGCAAACGTCTTCCACCGGGACCTAAAACCCAAAAACATCTTAGCAAATGCTGACTGCAAACTCAAGATCTGTGACTTTGGTCTAGCACGAGTTGCCTTTAATGATACTCCTACTGCTATTTTCTGGACTGTACGTATCTTCTGATTGATTTCTTAGTGGGTCAATTTCTTTCAATTTAAAAGTCCCTGGCGCCCCCTCTTCATTTCACCATCCCCTAATCTATTGTTTCATATTCCTTGTGATGGCAGGACTATGTGGCAACAAGGTGGTACAGAGCTCCTGAACTCTGTGGTTCATTTTTCTCAAAGGTAAAAGATTTGCTGCTGCACATTTTTTAGAGCTAGCTAAATCTTTTATATGATTTTTTTTTTGAAAATAGAAATAATTCGAAGTAGAGTATCTTGATAGCCTTTTCTCCCAAGTTTATAGGGAGTATATGGTCTTCTATCATCTCCCCTGGCTACCTAATAGCTTCTCATAGATCCATTGTATTCCTTGGTCATTCTTTTTTTACTTCCCATGCTGACATCATGGTTTTCAACAGTTTTCAGTCTTTGTGTGGGTGCATGTTTGTTTCTTGGTATGAAGTTAACTGCTTATAAGTTTATGTAAAATTTTTAGTTATAGGTTTGCTATGCTCTTTATTGTAGTCTGGGTGGAATGCATAAGGAGATTTTATTGAATGGTCAAATGAACAATTTTTGAACTCCTCTGCAAGACAGTCAATGCAGAACAGGGTTAAGACCATAGTCATGTAAATCTGAGAAAATTCTATGTAGAGTTCAAGAATATTGATTATTACTAATGACATGTAATCACAAATTTCTCTTTGGTCTGACTGCCACTAGTTTATAATCATCAGATACACAGATAGGTTTATTGATATCGAAGCTCTTCCATGCACTCTAATTTGTAATATGTACTTCTTTCAGTATACACCAGCAATAGATATATGGAGCATTGGCTGCATCTTTGCAGAGCTTTTAACTGGAAAACCACTTTTCCCTGGAAAGAATGTCGTCCACCAATTAGATTTGATGACAGATTTTCTGGGAACCCCAAATGCAGAAGCCATTGCCAGGGTCTGATTCCTATAAATATTTTTATTAAGTTCAAGTTTAACAATGAATTTTGTATGCATATCAGTTTCTTTTGCTAAATATCTAATCTTATATGATTAGGTACGAAACGAGAAAGCTCGGAGATACTTAAGCAGTATGCGAAAGAAGAAGCCTGTTCCCTTCTCTCAGAAGTTTCCTCATGCAGATCCACTTGCACTTCGCTTGTTGGAAAGAATGTTGGCTTTTGAGCCAAAGGATCGACCTACAGCAGAGGAGGTGAGAGTACTTGTTAAGTAGTTATGTAATCCTAGCTCATTTGGGTAACTGATTAATATAAGATCAAATAGATTGGTTCAAATGGAGGAAAATATCCAACATTTATGACATGAATCAAGATATTATCTTCAAGTTACTTCATATGATATTTACTTAATACAGTTTTTGAACTCATTCTGCATTTACTTTTAGGCCCTTGCAGATCCATATTTTAAAGGCTTGGCGAAGGTTGAGAGAGAGCCATCTGCTCAACCTGTTACTAAGATGGAATTTGAATTCGAGAGACGAAGGATAACCAAAGAAGATGTTAGGGAACTTATTTACCGAGAGATTCTCGAGTATCATCCAAAGATGTTGAAGGAATTCTTAGATGGATCAGAACCTACTGGTTTTATGTATCCAAGGTATCGTAAAAGCAATATTTTCTCTGATCAATTCTATCGTCGAGGCATTTTTATGTTATGCCCTTCTCATTTCTTTACCTGACGCCTACTTTTTTCGTGACCATTTCATTTTGGGTTTGGGGTGAAAGTCTTTAGAGGATCTTGTAAGAAATGTTAACATGTAACAAAAAAAATGTTTGCTTCTACAGTGCGGTTGACCATTTTAAGAAGCAATTTGCCTTCCTTGAAGAACACTATGGAAATGGTGCAACTGTCGCTCCTCCTGAAAGACAACATGCATCCTTGCCTAGGTATCTCTTTCAATACTTCAAGCTCTTTTTTTTTTGTTTGTTTGTTTTTGGCTATTCATCAGTTAGAATCGTTGGAATAATTGGATATTAACCTCATTTATTATGCACACAGGCCATGTGTTTTATATTCAGATAACATGGTGCAGAACTCAGCCCAAGTTGCAAATGACCTATCCAAATGTTCCATCAAAGAAGTTGAGAGGCCACAAGTGGACAGGACTTGCAATATTCCTTTGACTAGAGTTCCTATTCAAGTTCCTCAATCTAATCAAGGTGAGACTGACTGTTGCTATGCAATTCCACTCCCTTATTACTTGGCAGCTTGGTCAAATCGCTAACAAGGAAAGTGGATAATAATTTAATGATCCTAACCAAGTATGCTGAGACTCTGCATTGACATGTGAACGGTCCTATGTGGTTATATGCTTTGTCATTTTGAAAGATTTTTATCTGCGGAAGTTGCATGAAGCTTATTAGGGACTGTTCGAAAGTTGTTCACAGGAATGTTTTCTGTCTTCAAGTTTAAAAGTACAATGAGAGCATGTTTGGCTTGTGAATAGATGTACGAGCTTTTCAGTTATTCAAACCTCTTTGGGTGAGTGGTCATGAGAACAAGTTAAAATAGTCAACAAACGGAGTTAGGATTCAAACTCTTACAATGTTGTAGTTTTATAAATTGTACAATCAATCAAGTTGCTTGCAGTACAAAAAAAGAAATTATGATTTAGAACTATTGTATTTGAGTTTTCATCTCGTCCTTTATTTTTGTAATAGTAATAAAATATGCGTGAATTGTGAACCACTATGTACACGTGAAGCTGGTAAGCCCGATTATATGGCTAACTAATTACATGTTTCAATTGATAATTTGCAGCAGGAAATGGTGCAAGGCCTGGAAAAGTTGTTGGTTCCGTGTTGCGATACAACAACTGTGGAGCAACAGCAGCGGCAGTGGCACCAGAAGTTCTAGAACAGCGGAGGATGACCAGAAACCCTTCTATTCCACCACAGTATGCCTCTAATAACTGTTCATACCCGAGAAGAAACTCATCCTGTAAAAATGAAAGAACTGATGATGAAGCCATTGAAGGTCCAAACGGGTTGCAGCCAAAACCTCAGTACATAGCTAGAAAAGTTGCTGCTGCCCAAGGTGGACCGGGAAATAACTGGTACTAAATCTATAATCCGCTATTCGTTCTGCTGTCTGCGGTTGTTTCAGTGAAGACATAACCGATCTCCAATACGGACTTGTACTGAATCCTTCTCGAGGACCATCTCCCACGAGTCTGATTGAAACCAACGGCAGCACCATTACATGAGACGATGAAGTTTAGGACATGATTCACTGGAAAGGCAAAGCAAACTGTACTCTATGTTGCTGACAAAGTTGGGTTGCTATCTTAGCATTCTTTACATGATAACGACGTGTTAATGTTCGTCGTCTTGGCTGATGAAGCATTGTGATTGGCTGCAGCTTACCTGGTACTTGAAATTAGGACCATAATGCTGATTATTATGCTTTCTTTTTACTTTACGCAGGTATAAGTTATAAAAGTTGACTAATCCAATCTACTAAGATTGCTGTTTGACGATATTCAGGACCTGGAAATCAACCTTAGCTGATTCTGTTATGTATGAAAGATGTAATTCCATAACTTAAATTTGTATTTTTCTCATAAATCGTCTTCATATCTGCTTCAGTGTATCATTCTGATAAGCTCTTAGATGCTTGCGTTTCTAGTTTAAACGGTTTTTGCTGTATCATTGATTTATTCGTTCGCTGTGAGAATGGCTGACTTATTTTTTGCTTAAAAAAATTACTTTTAGCTTCCAAAGTTGACTTCCATTTTAGCTTGTACAGGATTTATCTCACACTGTGCATAAACCGTATAAGTTTAGCTTGTTTATGTTAAATTGTTAATTCTCATTTTAAAATGGATATCAAACACCATAATATGATTTTAAACAACAAATGATTATATGCATGTTATCTTGTACCTGCTGATCTAATGATTCAAGGGACAAGTTCTAAACTTGAAATTCCATGTAACTTGTCTGAGATACGAACACTAAAGATGACAATATATTTTACAAAATCTTATCCAAGGAATCAAAATGTTATCCCAAAGATTATTTAAGTTCCAAACATCCAGTCGTACAACTAGGGTTTGAAGAAATGATAATTTATCAAAATATTAACTTAATTCACTCATATCATATAACAGCTTAGTCACTAAACTTTGCAACTTAAAACAATTTAATCAGACTAAACTATAATGTATAATAATCTAGTATTATAATTAAAAGATTAATGTGATGGACAAACGTATATAATGTGTTAACAGATTCCCCCACTTGTACTTGAGAAAAACCAGTAATGTGTGTGGAAATCTAATAGCTGTCCCACATTATATCTAACAATCTGAATTAAGTTGTTACAAAAAAAGTCTAGATCAACTAAAGTAGCGATGATTTGAACATATATGTTTAACCTAAAATTAAGAAGAGGGAAGAAAAGAGGGCAAATGGTACCCAGCATTTCAATCATGGGCTTGGCTTTGAGGCAACGATTTCTACAGAATCCTGTGACTTTGAACTCTTTGATATATGTAAATACATGATATCATTTCATCGATTACAGACTACAGATACGTAACATCCAGATTTTTACAAATAGGAAAACCCAAAAGAAATGCTAAAACTCAGAGAATTTAGAATGTGAATTAGCAATCATTAGTGCATTACAGGCTGACCATGTTTTAAAATCATAACGACCTCTGCACGTTGCTTTCCCTCTATCTTATTCATGACTTGACAAATGGTTGGAATGGCGTTAGTAAACAGCATCGATGATGATGATCAGATCAATACAACCTCTGCCTTACTCGTCTTCCATTCACGTAACTACCATCTAAGACCGTTCCATTCCCATACCCGCTGCAGGTAATCACTGCATGCTCCGTCACCCTCGCTACATATTCTAGTAGTTCAGTGAGAACCGATGGGCAGCTCTCCTTCAAATATTCAAACCCCTCCGTTTGCATTACAGCTGCAAGACAAAAGTATATCATATATGCATTAATGGACAGCTATTAGCAGGTGTACTCTTTTGATTACTGTACAAAGACTTCTAATAAAAAAGGAGATGAAATGGAAATTGTAGCCAAGGTTCAAGTGTTGAGTGTCGACCAATGTTTTTCAATGGAAAAATGAACGTAACATGTCTCAATAAGCTAGTCAATATATAGAAGTACCCGGTTAAAAAATACCTCTCAAATTCTCCGGCAATGCAATGACTTTCAGACATACAGCTTTTAGTTGGAAACAGTGATGCTGCTCAGCCAACGCTAATGTCGTTGCCACTGTATTTATAGCAACATCCTCACAAAGTTTAGCCTCGCAAAGCAATTTGAGTCTGTCAAGTGCATATCTGTCTGCTGCGGCAAGTAGATGCTGAGACATCAGAGTGGAAGCCCATTTTGAGTTTAAACCTACAATTTCTTGCATGTCTGGCAGCGCATCCCAATATATGAAATGAAGCAATGCCTGTAATTTTTGGGACAATAAGGAAAAACAAATTTATCAAAAGGGATGGCAACTTGGAAATGAGATTGTTAAAAGTGTAGAATCATTAAAATATTTTTAAAACTGCAGTATAATTATTGTTTAGAATTAAAAGAATTGGAAGAAATAAATTCTCCACCATTCAAAGTATCAACTACCCGAGAAAATGAAATCAAATCCATCAAAAGAATAAAAATGATAAGCTGAACAGAAAAACAATCCTTCTAAAAAGATACATACAGAAGCAATCCATTGTAAGATCACATTGGTAAAGCCCACCAAAAGACAAGCTAACATGAAAGGGAGAGAGCACCTTAAATACTGGGGCTTCCATATCTTCAACTTTTATGCACTCCGTATTCTGGTCCTTCAGAGGGCCAAAGAGTTGTGCCCTAAAGACAGGTGATCGTGCAGCAAGAACTAGCTTGTGGGCAGAAAATGTTTCACCATCTACTTCAAAATTCACATCAGTTAGTTTCCCACTCTCCAAAAGCTTCCCAAAATGCTGGCCTATATCAGAGGGTGGTGCTGTTATGGAGTAAATCTTTGGTCCCTCTGTATGGGACTTAACAACACCAACTACACAGTGGATTTCAAGGCAGTCGTCCTTTAGGAAGTCAGATGTTTCTAAAACAGTTCTTTTAAAATAACGTTTATAACCCCTGTAAAATAAAATAAAATAAAAAACTTGGTCATATCCTTCCTTCTTCATTCCACAACAAAAGAAACAAAACCCTTAACAAGTGAAGAGATGGAGCACAAATCCTGAAGTTGTCAAGAAAGGAGAAGTAACGTCAGGGGAAAAAAAAAAAGAATGTTCCATCCCTTCAAATATTAATTTTACTATTATTATTTAACAAGAAACAAAACATTTCATTTCTTAGATGAAAAGAGACTAATACTTAAAATATACAAACTCCAAAAAGGAGTGAAAGAAGGAACAATACACAGAAGGGAAAGATTAAAAAAAAAAAAAAAAAATCAGAACACACACAACCAATGACCCAACAAAAAAAAAAAAAAAGCTTCAGCAAACCAGAAAAGAAGACCACCCAAACGTCACATGATTAAACAACTCCTCAACCAAAAAAGTACTCCAAAAGCACCACAAAACAAAACTCAAAATAAACCACTCAACAAAAAGACCTCAAGGGAGATAGATACGGGACATGAACATGACATAGACATGGCGATATGCAAATTTCTAAAAAAGTAGGACACAGACGCATCGGAAGACGTTATTTTAAGGTGAATGAAGATTTAAACGACCATTGAATTTATTTTAGATGGTATATAAAACCCAATAAGTCATAAGCCCTCTAAAATGGTAAAACCCAATAAAGATAAAAGTGCAAAACATAAAAAACTCACAATTTATAATTAAAAAGAAAACAAATCCCCCCCCAAAGTTTAGCTTTCCTTCCACCTCTTCAACTCTGTCCGATCTCCCCCTTTTGACCTCTGATCAAGTTCACCACCACTCACCCGTCAACCACTTGAAAGGTTAAGTTTTTGATGTACCATTTAAATGTCACTATGGCATGACTGTGGCATGTCTGCCATGTGTCTGAAATTATTATTTAAAAAAATGGAGCGTGTCTGAACATATCAATGCTGCACGGATACTTCGTCATATATAAAGTGTTCAAGCTTCCTAGTAGAGAACAAACAACTCTCGTTTCTTTACTAATAACAAGATCCCTCCAAACTTCCAATGGCTTCAACGAACACCCAACCAAATTCTTTCACAGTCCAAAAAGAATTTATTAACTGGATGCCAAAATTTCAGGCTAGAATATTGAGTGAGAACAATATCTAGACAATTAGTGATGAAAGAATTCTTACTTAGACTCTTATGCAAACCTCATCATTTGATATGATGGGATTTCCCAAACCTGAAGACCACTAACACCACAAAAGAGAATCTAATTATGCCCGAGGGGGGGTGGGGGGANCCCCCCCTTTTTACTATCATACCTTAGTGAAATTGTTTCTAATTTAAAAAAAGAAAGTGTTTTGGAGGAAATCCAAGTCAATGCTACTCAAACTAACCATATAATTCAAATAAAAAACATAGATAGCATTATCCCTTTGCCCATCTGAAGATTTGTTGAGAGGGATAGAATGCACCGAATGACATGTCTTCTATAGATCAAATTATCGAGAAAGACCTCCTGAATTTTGATCTTTTTCACTGTGAACCCCAAATAAAAATGAGCAAGTTTCTTTAATAAAATTATAATTAAGCATGTTATCCTCTGGAATGGAAGGAAAGGAAGGGTTGGCGCTTTTTTCTGAGTATTATGAAGAGGATATGCTTCATTAAATGCATTTTTAGATCCTAAATACTCTTAGAAAGTGAATGCATTAAGTGTTTTATTAAATGCATTTTTTAAATCCTAAATACTCTTAGAAAGTGAATGCATTAAATGCTTCATTAAATTCATTTTTTAAATCCTAAATACTCTTGGAAAGTGAATACATTTACCACAAAATTCTCCCGAATTGATGATCAAGAATGAACATTTTATCCTTTACTAAGCAGCTATCAATAGGTAGTTTGTTGCTTGAGAAATCCAAATAATAGGAGGGGAAATATATCACAAACTGTTAGTAGTTTTTTTTTAAAAAAAACTATAGAATTACACAAAAGATCCCCAATGGTTAGTAATAAAAAGAATGGAAATCCTTTCATGGGCTTTTAATTTTATGCTATGTCCTTGTGCATTTTTTCATTTTTCTCAATGAAGGATCAGTTTCTTATCCAAAAAAGAGGAAATCCCTAAAGAGTTCAATACAGTAACTAAAAGAGGATCAAACACAGCTACATACTGCACCTCCTCCTAATCCATAGTATTCTTCCCTAATTCTCACCAAATCCAAAAATTCCATAACTAGTTAGATAAAGGATTACTTCAAAGTTCAAATGAGAAGTTCTTCACTTCATGGGTATCTCATTACTGCAATACTAGAGGAAGTCCATCTAACAAGTCTAATATTTCTCTATCAATTCAATTTGAATAACGTTTGGATCCATTCACATTAAGCCAAGAAAAAAGGAAAAAAAAAGATATACTTCATGTAATTGAATGATCCATACCCACATCTGCAGAACAATCGTGTGGCATATGCAAGTTGCAAGCAAGGGAAAATACACATTTCCATTTTTGTTAAAGAAAATTTCCTTGTAGGTGAAACATACAATAGAGAACTCTACAAAAGGGAAAATAGAATATGCAGAACACCATCTCAAAATCCTAAATGAACACTCCAATTTTATAGTCAGGATAAAATATTATCAACCAAAATAAAGAGTTAAAGGGAGATGCGGATCCATTGTTTACACTCTTATTACATGTTAGAGCTTAGCATTCACGTAGATAAAGAGACAAAATCCAAGAAATTCCAATCTAGCAGTCAAGAAGAATTTTCAAGAGTTGAGACTAATAAAAGCTTTCATGCACACTATGCTTTCCCTTCATGCTAGGAGGCCAATACTAGGAGGTACACCATAACCCAGGAAGACCCTTTGGATATGAGTGTCAGGTACCTAGAAGGGATGCCAGACACTTGAGTCTTATGCTAGCATGAAAAGTAATCTTCTAGCTGCAGCTAAAACTAAGGATGAATTGTGAAAAGACTCTAATCTGTGGGGCTAATATACCAAATGGTCAAGTGAAGGAAGTAGCATGATGGTTTAGGTTATAAGGCTAGTATGTCACCGGTCCTTTTCGGGAATGCCTTTCAGAGATAACCTGAAGAGACCAAATTTTTGGAAATCTGTGGAGAAGAATGTGATGTGAAACATGGAAAGTAGAGTAAATCCCATCTATCAAAAGGTGGGAGACTAACATTCCGTCAAGCTCTTCAAGCAAACCAATCAAGCCTACTTGATGTCTATCTTATCCATGCATAGGAGAGATAACAGCAAATTTGGAGAGGGAAAGGAGAAGCTTCCAATGTCCTATAGCTTATTGGATGGGAAAATTAGTCACTTGGTGAATTGAAATGTTTTTTTTTACTGCTCATAGAGAATGGAGGCTTGGGACTTAAAAATTAGAGCAAAAGGAGTGAAGCAGTTATATCAAAGTGGTTTAACGGTTTCCCAAGGAGAGTGATTAGATTTGGCACAAAAGGGTATGAAATATTAGTGGGAAGGAGGAAAGGGAGTGGTTCGGAAACTAAAAAAATGAAGTGGACAACGTCCTAGGTAGAACATAGGTAAAAGAACATATACTGAACCACTACTGCAATTAGAAGTTTGACGGGAACATTTTGGGAAGATGCTTGGTCCTGGCAGTTGATCCCATGCTGCTAGGTTGCTAAATTTCTGTGCATTGGCGGCTCCCCAGTTAAAGAGGTCGGTGAACTCCGAAACAAGCATACAAAGGACTAGCCGGCTAGGAATTGATGAACAGAAGGAACCTGACCGAATTGGGATTTGGAGAGCTTATATATATACTGAGGTTGCTGTAAAATAAACAGATAGGAAAGGAGACGATTGGAGGAGCTAGAATGTGCATCCTCAGTTCTCTATGTAGTAAAATGTTCTTAACCTTAACTACTACTGGCAAGAGGACTATAAAAAGGGAGCTACCTAATGGGTGTGATGAATGGGACAATGCCTCAAAAATGTTCAAGCGTTGAATAGCTAGCCATGAAACAATACATGAAATACTTGCATCAGAATGAAGAGCATAAACAGAATTCAAATAACGAAATCACTGTTAGATCCCAGCAGTATATCAACGCAACAAAATACTTACCACATACTTCCTCGATATTTAAGCGTATAAGGGCCACTCTCAAGCCTTCGCTCGAAATGGCTATGCACCTTATGGTTCTCCTTCCCACTTTGATCCAACAGCGTCAATTCAAACAGGGCTCTAACGTCAGTCCCTTCGCTAGCCAACGCTATAAAAACCGAGACATACGAGGCGTTATCCTCGACGCTCTTCCCGTCTGGGTAGAAATATATGGCAAACGCATACCCCCCAACCATAAAGGTATCAGACGCGATGTATTTCCCAATCCCCATCCCCTTATTAAGGGAATACCCATTGATCTTAAACTCATGCGATCCATTGACGGTCTCGAAGCGAGAAGTTGAAAAAGTCACTGGTGGAGGCGTCGGCGACCGAAGATTTGAATAGGATTTAGAGGTATCCCTGCAAGATTTAATCGTGCCCATTAACTGAAAAATCGTATACAACAAATTTTGAATGTTCCGTACCACAAACTCAACTCGAGAACCGTCGCCAAAGAAATCAAAACTCAATCAAGAATTAGGGTTTAGGATTTGAACAGGGAAAAGAATCATCACGACGACGGTGACGAATTGGGGATTTTCGGCCAAATCAATAGAGGGGAATTACAAAGAAATGGCCCAGAATCACGGGATCAAGAAAGAATTTGGGGAAGGAGGACGATGTTCTTGTGGAGTTGTTCTTGATTCTGAAATCGAATTATCGTCCTTGAGGCAAAACAGAGAGGGAGATGAAAGAGCATATGATTAGATGAAAGATTAAAAATAACAATTTGCTCCTCAGATTTTACAGTAATATCAAATTGGGGTTTCCTTCTGGGTGGGTCTGAGAGCTTTGAATATTTTTCTTTTTTTTCTTTTTTTCTTTTCCCCTTCTCGGGAAAAGGAGAAAAAAAAAAAAGAAAAAAAAGAAAAGAAAAGAAAAAAAAAAACAACAACAAAAATGGTGGATTAGCTTTAGCAATTTGGCTTTGCAAAGTACAAAGCGCTTAAACAAAACAAAAAGGAAGAAAGATTCTTTTTTCTTTTCAACCTGAAGGAAATTGGTATTTAATTTAATTTAATTTAACAATTACTCTTCGTCGAGAGGTCGCCGCAAGACCATTGCATCTTGAGAGTTTTGGCTTGAGTCACCTTTTTTTGACAATTTTTTTTTTCTTTTTTGGTTTATGATTTTTCATTAATTGTTCAAAAGGGTGGTTGAGGATGATTTAAAGAGGAAGTTTTGTAAAATAAAGCAGATCTTGTTATTATTTTATCACGTGGTTCCAATACACATGTTATAAATGAAAGTAAAAATGGGACTCATTCCACCGAGGTGTGCAATTACCTAAGACCTAAGTTCAACTCGATATTGACCTTAGTCTAAGTAGTAATTTAAGCAAAGGAGCGTATTAAACACCATATTGTTGTGAGTTCTTACTTGTAATACTAATGCTTAGACAATGTGAACTTGGTAATTTCTATATCAATAATGATGATTTATGTGTCAAATTCTCATTAGGATGTATATCTTCATCCTAAAAGTCAAAAATTCAAATTTACAGTTTTACTTCGGGATGGAAAAAAAGAACATATAACGATTTAAATTAATTGGACATAAGAATATATATATATATAAAACACGTGTCATGCGATGAAATCATGGATAAACAAAATTGTATTATATGTAGATTTTTTTTTATTAATAATATATATTTTAATTTATTATAACTATATAATAGATTTGAAAAGGAAAATAAGGTTATGTGAGGATATACAAATTCTTGCATTTTAAAGACAGGAAGAATTATAAAATATTGTAAATATTATAATGATGTAAAGTAGATATTCATTCTTAGTGTTAAAGGATCAAATTGTATTTGTTCGTTCCTCTGTTGTCCATATGCTTCAGTATTATACACTATCTATGTAATCCACCCCCTACTTCCAAATTGCCTATAAATAATGACATTGGGTGCATTTTGTAATAGGATGCATATTGGTGAGAAATCCAAATAATTTGGAGCCAAATTCTTCTTTTAATTTCCTATTTTTTAATTTCTAATTAGTTATTTAATTTATATATTTAAATATTTATATGATATTATATTTTTCGAAATTTGTGCTCCCGTTGTGCCTTGTTTTATTATTTAATTTTACAACACGTTATCGACGTGAGCTTCTATCAGTTCTCCGGCTGAAGGTAGGTCGTTTTTCTCCTATTTATTATAATTAATAAATTAAATGTTATTTTACATATATTAAATTTCTAGTATAAATACAATGTTTTGTGATAGTATTACCACGATAAACCTTACGAAACTAGAATTCACAGTCATTGACATTAATGACAACAATGATTTGTTATGGGTGCTCGATCTCAAAATCCACCTAGATGTCATCTGAAAGGAAAACCAACATGAGGAGTTCCTTGAGCTGAAGCGGATCGTCCAAATTCCATTTCGATTGAAGTATAAATTTACAGTACAACAAACAGATTATATAATCAAAGTAAATTACAACATGCTTTTCAAATAAAATACATAGTTAAAGGGAAATCACCTTTGAATAACACTTCTTCTCATATCCCTCAAACGGTCACGAACTCCTCGATCAAACAGCAACAAGAACTTGAAGACCTTCTTCAAGTGAATGACAAACCAAATGGGAAGAGAACACTACCACTCATATTCCTCAGTATACTCAGTGTGAAAAATCAAGAGTGGTGGACTCTGACTATTTTGGTTAAGAGAATATTTATGAGTTTGGAGGAGGAAGACGAACGAAGAAGAAGCATTATCGCATAGCAAGCTTCTTGATCGTTCAGGCTATCGCATAGCAAAATTTCCTATCGCATAGACAAAGAGAGGCTATGTATATGCTATGTGTGTCGTGTAGACTATTGCATAGTCTATTCTTTGCGATCTTTAGTAATTAGTTTCTTTCTCTTAATCTTAGCAGTAAAATGAAAAACTTTTTTTCATTTTATTCCAATTGCCATAAAATTTCCATAACCACCCACTAAAATAGTCTTTTGAGGAAAAAAATGGATTATTATTCAAAACAATTAATAATATAAATAAATATGATAACCAACTTATCATATTATATTTATAACCTATAGATTTAATATTGCATCACATAAAATATAAACTATAGTTCTTTTTATCTATTTTATGGCATTTAATATAAATCATATTTATATTAAATTAACAACTATTTGAATCTTATTCAAATATTTATTCCTCCAATTAATGTATCAAATATATTATATCAATTATATCAATTATAATTGAATTAATTGAATTATATCAATTATAATTAAATTAATTTAAATATATCATATATAATTAAATTCCCTCTTATTAATTTGAACAATTCAAATTAACTAAAAAACTAATTCTCAATATAATCATTTTGAGCTACCCAGGGACCTTATGGATTTGTAGCTTGAAGCTCCAACAGTACGTGAATAATTATTGAACTATTTAATTACATTATCCACCATCCATTAACTGCCGGGCACTCCACCAAAGACCGACAGTTGTACTCTTCGCACTACAGATATACTTTTGTGTCCATTGGATATAACCAATCAACAGTGCGATGACTCTTCACAAGTTGCTCATAAGTACAGCCAGGCCAAATTACCGTTTTGCCCCTGTAGTTACATCTAACTTCTTAAGTACCACTGATTCATCTAATGAACAATAAGTCATAGTCCCACTATGACTAAATCCTCTCGAGCCAGGAGAAGGTGTGGCCATTGCATTTAAGACCCAGAATTAGCCCTTAAGGGAGCAATTTATCTACTTACCCCTGCATTGGGGAAGGAGTGAATTCCGTCTTGTATAGCTGAGTTCCCAGCTCCCCAATCAAATGAATCCCCAAAATGGTAGGCTTGTTGAGTTGGCAATCTGGTCACTCTCACCCATACAAATCAAAGAGTCGTCTTCATGAGCAGGAGTTCACAACTCACCCAGAATTCAGGTCATGTCACCTATGGTTATCCTAATGAAATGTAAGTCTCTATTTTCAACGGTGTTATATAAAGAGACTAATCATTTCGTGGTCCGACCTTATACAAACTCTTTGTATAGGATAGCCCGTTCGCATGTCTCCACATGAATGATTAGGATTAGATCATTTGTAGCACTTTACAACATTTGTAACACATATAAAATGGACCGTATCCGTAGTGTCACCAGGATAAGGTACCCAACCTTATCCATTTAGTATCTACTATTGACCGTTTAGGTTATTATTTAAACAAGATCCACCTGTATGTCTCTACATGCTTGTTTAAATTTACATAAAATAACCTTGGATCTTAGCCTATTGGATTGAGTATATACTTATAAAATAACATTTATTTTATTAATAACAATATGTTTATACAAAATTTACAAACTACGAGATTACAAAGAGATTTAGGACACCATTCCCAACAATCTCCCACTTGTCCTAAAGTCTAAAGAGACTAATATACAATATAAATACAATATAAAATACAATAAACTAAGGCATACACTATACCACAGTAACATCTCCCATTTTCCCTAGATAATGTGTCGCATATCCCGTAGACCTAGACTTTCTAGATGACCCTCGAACACTTTAGCGGTGAGAGCCTTTGTAAACAGATCGACAAATTGTGCTCCAATGTAATCTTTGTGACAATCACATCACCTCGATGCACAAATCTCCTAGATCAAATGATATTTTCGTTCTATGTGCTTGCCTCTTCAGTGACTTCTAGGTTCCTTAGAATTTGCCACAACACCACTGTTATTACAATAAAGTGTGATGGGCAAAGACATATTTGGAACAACTTCCAAATCAGTAAGAAACTTCTTAAGCCAAACAACCTCTTTAGCAGCTTCACAAGCGACTACGTATTCGGCTTCTATAGTGGAGTCCACAACGCATCTTTGTTTGATGCTTCATCATACTATAGCTCCTTCATTCAGAGTGAACACTAACCATGATGTGGATTTTTTAGAATCCTTATCAGTCGTAAAGTTAAAGTATGTGTATCCTGTAAGGATCAAATTCTTATCTCCATAGTCCATACACGAGCATATAGTCCCTCATTCTCCGAAGATACTTGAGGATCGTTTTGACCGCCGTCCAGTGATCTAATCCTGGATTACACTGATATCGACTGACAATCCTTACTACATAGCAAATGCCAGGTCTAGTACATAACATTGCATACATAAGGATACCAATAGTCGATGCATAGGGAATCCGTCTCATTTCCTCAACCTCTTGAGGAGTCTTAGGACACTGTTCCTTAGACAAAAAAATTCCATGCCTGAAGGGTAATAAATCCCTCTTGGAATTCTGCATCCTGTACCTGATCAACATTTGGTCAATGTACGATGCCTGAGACAAGACCAACCTTTTATTCTTATGACCTCTTATGATCTGGATCCTTAGAACAAACTGCGCCTCTCCCAAATCTTTCATTTGGAATTGGGCGGCTAGCCATTTCTTAACGTCAGTTAGAAAACCTACATCATTCCCAATGAGTAAGATATCATCCACATACAACATAAGGAAAGTTACTGAGTTGTTGATGACTTTCTTGTAAACATAAGACTCATCAACATTTTGATCAAAGCCATAAGATTTGATCGCAGTATCAAATCTTATATTCCAAGATCTAGATGCTTGTTTTAGTCCATAAATGGGCCGATTAAACTTGCAAACCTTTTGCTCTTGATCTTGTTCAATGAATTCTTCTAGTTAAATCATGTAGATGGTCTCCTCAAGATTACCATTCAAAAAGGCAGTCTTGACGTCCATTTACTATATCTCATAGTCATAATATGTGGCTATGGACAAGAGAATCCTGATAGACTTTAACATGACAATAGGTAAGAAAATTTTTTCATAGTCCGCTCCCTCAACCTGGGTATAACCATTTGCCATAAGTTTAGCCTTAAAGGTATGTACCTTTCTATCTACACCTCTTTTTCTCTTGTAGATCCATTTACAACCTATAGGTTTTACCCTATCAGGTTGATCTACAAGCTCCCAGACAGAATTGAAGTACATAGACTCCATTTCTTGATTCATGGCTTTAATCCATTCATCTTTGTCAACATCTTCCATTATTTGCTTATAAGACAATAGATCCTCAACTCCATCATCAGATATGATGTTTTGGGCTTCTATTAAACCCATGTAGCATACAGGTGGGTTCACAACCCTCCCACTACGTCGAGGTAATCTCAATTCCTGAGATGGTTGATTAGATGAACTGACATCAACAACTCTTATTGATTTATCAGCCTGTTCAACAAATCTTGTTGAAGTCTTAGCAATCTCACTAAAAATCTCATTTAAAACAAGTTTAATTCATGGCTTATGATCCCCTATGTGGTCTTCTTCCAAGAAGGTAGCATTTGTTGACACAAACACTTTATTCTTATCTTGGATCATAGAAGTATCCACCTCTTGTTTCTTTGGGATAACCTACAAATAGGCATATTTTTTAATGAGGTTCCAACTTTTTGGGGTTTTCCATAAGCACATGGGTTAGACATCTTAAAATTTTAATGTGGTGTAAACTACCTTTACGACCTCTCCATAACTCAAAAGGTGTTTCAACAACACTCTTTGAGGGAACATTATTCAAAATGTAAACTACAGTCTCTACTGTATATCCCCAAAACGAGTTTGGAAGATAAGCATAACTCATCATAGATCGAACCATGTCCAACAGGGTTCTGTTTCTCCTTTCTGATACACCATTCTGCTAAGGTGTACCTGAGGCTAAGAGTTGGAACGTGATTCCATGTTTTATCATATAGTTCTGGAATCCTAAGTCCATATACTCTCCACCATGATCAGATCGTAGTGTTTTTATCTTCTTACCTAACAAGTTTTCAACTTTAGTCGTATACTCCTTGAAATTTTCAAGAGCTTCAGACTTATGTTGCATTAGGTATAGATACCCAAATCTAGAATAATCATCTATGAAAGAGATGAAATATTCATACCCACCTCATGTTGAGATGAAATATTCATACCCACCTCGTGCTCTTACATTCATCGAACCATAAAGGTCTGAATGTATAAGCTTCAAGGTTTCCTTGGCTCTATAACCTTTTCCAGTAAAAGGTCATTTGGTCTTTTTGCCTTCAAGGCTTGATTCATATACTGGCAAAGAGTTTTCTTCTAAACTATTTAAAAGTCCACGTTTCACCAACTTCTCAATCCTATTGAGATTGATGTGACCTAACCGTAGATGTCAAAGATGGACATTTTCTTTAGGAGAAATTCTTGGTCTTTTTACAGTTGTTGCTATTTTGAACATTTTAGTATTAAGCACGACTTTTATGACTAACGGTCTTAGTACATACAAGTTATTTTCCATTGAACCAAAACCTATCTCCATTCCATTCTTAAAAATAAACACTTTATTCTCAAAGAAGGAAATGGAATAATTTTGTTCAATCAGAAAAGAAACTGAAATTAAGTTTCTATTGATATGAGGAACTATATAAACATTATCCAATAATAGATATCGTTTTTTATCCAAAAATAACTTAAGCCTACTTACAGCAACAACTGAAATGGCCTCACCAGTACTGACTCTAAGAGTCAACTCTCTAGCTTCCAACTGTCTCCAAGAACTAAATCCTTGATGGGAAGAACACACGTGGTTAGTCCTTGAATCAATTATCCAATCAGGATCATCATTCTCTACAAAGCACATCTCCAAGACAAATAAATCACATTTATCGTCTTTGGAGTTCTTTTTTTTTCTGAAGAGTAGTGGGATCAGTATCAGAACCCATATTATAAACTCCAAGTTTCATTTCAGAGGACAATCCTCGTCGATGAACTTCATCAGTGTCAGCAACAATTGCTTTCTCTATTAGTCCCTTGACATTCAGTGTTGACTGGAGATTATCTTGGGAACTGATACTACTGATTTCATTGTCATCAATCCCATTTTTCTTGAATATTAAGAACTTATGTTCAAACAATTCTTGCAAATTCCATGATCTCATGTGCAATGACCATGTTCTCAAACCTTTTAGCCAATGTATCAGGTATGCTTGGCAAAATGTGAAATCGGTCCATCGAATTGGCCTTCATCCACACCTCATATACATTACGAACACTTCGTGGTGCATCGGGGGTTGAGACTTGAGAACAATCCTCAAACATGACAACTTCGAGGTCGTTTATCACAAAAAATGTTTTAATAGGTTATTTCCACGTCATGTACTTAAAACCTGTCACACCCTGCTCCAGACCACCCTCTTAGCCTAGGAAAGGGCGTGACTGCAGCAGTTATCAACCTTTTGGCTGACACTTACTGCCTAATAACTTTGCGGAATAACTCTGATACCAAGATATAACTTATATACAGCGGAATGTCTTTAGGCAAAAATTTATTAATTCAGAAACATAACATATTTAAAGTCATTACAACACTAGATTCACAAGTCCCAAAACCCAAAAACTCTAGTCCCTATATGAACAACAGTAACATGTGTACAATATTAACAGTAACCACCTAACAGACGGGTTACAAATCTCGCTATCCTTTAGTGGCAGAGCAGATGCAAAGCTATCTTCAGAGGATTTGACCGATACCTGTGGGGAGGAAAAAGAAAACATTTGAAAACGGGGTGAGCTTACGCCCAGTGAGTGACTTAAGAAAGATAATTGATTCTCATGCAAATCTCAATAGAGTTTAACTGAAATATAAGCTTCTACAGTACTTGTACTGCAGTATAAACATTTTCCAAGCATAAAACATATAAAGCTGTTTTAATCATAAAACAGTAAAACTATTTCTCAGTTGAGAATAACCCTTACTGTGGATAAAACAATCCCTACACCAACTGCTAGTCAAGAGAGAACCCTTTTGCTCAATCTCTAACTCTAACTACTGACGTGCACGTGGACATACTAAATACCGTCATACCTTAGGTACTTTTGTTCAGATACCTTCTCAAAGTCCTTTAGTATCTGGTTGGTTTGGTACCTTCTCAAACGTCCTTCAGTACCAATAGATACCTTCTCAAATGTCCTTCAGTATCTAGTTGGGCGGATACCTTCTCAAATGTCCTTCGGTATCGCGTTTTAAGTAAAACTAGTCATAAATGACTTTCTATTTAAAGCACGTAAAGTATAACACATATAAAAACATGGCTTTAAAGGTACTAGCACATGTTGAGTATATTTAACACATATAAATCGCTTTTCAAAAATTTCTCACACATGCATGCGTTTAAAACATCACTCATGGTTTGCTTGGAATTCATTTTGTAAAACTAGCTGGCATGAGAATAATCTTCTTTAAAACATGCTTTTTATAACACTTTGTAATCAAACATTTTAAGCAAATATTTTAGTCAAAACGTTTTAGCCACTCACCTTCATTGCTTAAGAGCTTTTCACTCTAGTAGCTCCCTTTTCTACCTCGGGCTCCCTTTTCATCCCTAGAATCCAGATTCAACTTACAGCTCAATTTACTCATAGTTTTAAATCTTATTTTGAGATATTTCCTTCTACAAACATATTTTAAAATGTCTCAGGAAGTTTACCCTAAAATTTTATCTGAGAAATTCTCGTGGTTTGGCCGGAATTACAGAATCTTCAAGACTGGCCCAGACTGATCTGACAGCCTGACCCTTCTGTCTTCTTCTCAGTTTCTAGCCTGATCTCTTCGAGCTTTTCTTTCGGCAGCCCTACCCTGAAAACTAGACTTTCATATCTTTCAGGTGGCTTTGGAATCACCCCAAACGCACGAGTAAATTGGGAGAACTTCTCGTCCCAAGTTGATGCATCCTCCTCAGACCTCACTGTCCAATGCATCCTCTAAGTCTAACGCATGGATTTGGCTCCAACGCAAGGTTTACTCCACTCTCCCACTCTTTTACGGTATTTCTGAGTGTGATCTAAAAAATGAAGTCTTTTGGCTCTATTATAGGCATCCAAACCTTCTCCGAAGTTGACACCACCTACTTGGCTGCATGGCCAAGTGTCTCCTTCTCATCCCATCAACACAATGTTGTGGTCATCGCAAGCTAAGTGTCTTCTTCCCATGTTGCCAACCCATGGGCCTCCAATCTGATGCCACCACCTCAAATTCTTAAGGTTTAAGGCTTTCCTCCCAAGAGGACATATGTTTTTGATGATGTTATCCTGATGATTTCATCCTTGTATGTGTCCAACTCTTGGTTGCTCAACGCCTAGTCCATAAGCAACGCATGGTCTCTACTCAATGCATAGCAAGCCAATTCACTATCATGACAATTCAACTTAGCCATCACAAGGAGCTCACCATCACCAACACATAGGGTGACTGTCCATTCTTGATGCATGGATCACTCGCACGGCTTGCTTAGCATGGGCGCATGGTGCTGGCCACCAGCGCATAGGTGCATTGCATAGGCTGGCCGCTTGACGCATGGCCGTGCTGCTTTGACGCATGGCTGTGCGGCGTGTGTTGGACATCGCTTGCTCGCTCGCATGGGTGCATGGCAGGGCACCTCGACGCACGACATGGCTGCTCGGCAGGGTGCTCACCGCGTGGCCGCTCGGCAGTGCGCTCAATGCACGGGCGTATCCACTCGATGCATGCGTCCGGCCGGGGTTGCTCGACGCATGGTCTAGGAGCTGGCCGAGGCTGCTCGACGCATGGCTGTCTTTCCATGCATGCCTCGCCCACCCGTGTGCCTTCCAACGCATCATCTCCTTTTCCTTCTTTAGCCGCATGCCTTCACCAACAACTCTTCCAACGCATCAACATCACTCTAACACACAAAATGCTATACTTAGCCAAATTTTTCCAAATTTTCCCCAAACGTCAACCTTCCAAATTTCCTCTTTTCTTCTAATTTCCTTTCTTTTCTCTACCATTCCACACTAGTTTCTACATCAACCTACTCATCACACTAATCTCAATAGGAAACATACTCAAGTAGAGAAATTAGGATTCGGGATTCACAAAACCGGTCAAACTTGAAAAGGCAACTAAGGGAAAATCAATCATTAACATTTTGCTGGAAAAAAAAAAACATATTGATCTCCATTAGATTTTAGCTAAACAATTTTAAAAAAATCAAATCAATTTTAGCAAAAATCTAAATGAATCCCATTTAACATCTAGTTTTGCAATGATGCTTCAATGATTTAGGACAAAAGCTACTGAAGGGTAGTCAATTTCTCCATTCAATGAATTGAGACACTCTCAACTAATCATTACACCAGAATAACTCTTATTCCTATAACGATCAGTCATCATTGATTTGGTCAAGAAATCATTAACTTGCTTAACAATTTCCCGTAAGTGTGACCCTTCATTTTAGATCCTAGAGTTCCACACCCAATTAGCCAACCGAAGGGAAAAACCGATTGGGACAAAAACTAAAGTGACCCTATCCATTTATGGAGTTCGTCTTGATATTGACCAACTGCACAAACCATCTGAAGGGGACGCTCCCAGGGTGCCTCGAGGTTGTGCAAGAAGGCTCACGGTGCAAACCAATGAAAGAGACCGCGAGACTTATTGACACACATTCTTCTTCCACTTACTATAAATACTCTCTCCATTCACCTTGATATTGACCAATGCAAACACCATCCAAAGGGGGACGCTTTCAGAGCGCCATGAGGTCAAGCATGAATCTCACGGTGTGAATATTAAGGGAGAAATGTGAGTGGAAAAATAACATATCATATATATCTTTTCCTCCCATTGAGTATTTTAACAACCTAGGGTTTAATTTACTTAGAAAAAATATGGCTAATTATTTTTACTAAGTGATTGTTTAAGCTTGCCCAAAAGTAACATTTACTTTGGAAAGTTAAACAATTTTGATTAATATTCATTAAACACTTTAACAAATATTACTCAACAATTGCATGCTTGTAGCAAATCTATCTAATTCACCTTTCCAGGTAGGTTCCCAGGTAGGGGTGTTCCATTTCCATCAGCTTAAATACCCCAACCTAGCCATAACCCATCTTAGAAAAAAGGTCCCTTATAGATATATTTGTTACAAATTCAATCTTTTATTGAAATCAATTTAATCCTATTAAATCGATTTAAAAGATTAATCTAATTTCTAATCTCATTAGAAATTTGTCGCGTAGGTCTATCTCAATCATATTTTAAAACTATTTTAAAAATGATTTTACCTAAGTTTGCATGCAACTCTTGGTTATTGATTTTAATTTCTAATTTCATTTATTTATAACGCTTATAAAGTAAATGAAACAAATTAAAATCGACATTGCAAGCAAGATATACATGAGTTATTTATAATACTTATAAATTAACCTAAGGTAGTGTCATGTTTCATGCAATGTTCATTCATTACTAATATATAACTTTTATATAAACATATAATGAACTTAGAAAAGCATACATTCCATGCCAACATACAATCTTATATTATAACATTTATAATATAAATGATGCATGGATATGCTATAATGCATGCATACATATAGTATAACTCTTATATTATATGATGCATGAGCATGCTTTATGTAATTTAAATCATGCATACTAATATATTATAACACTTATAATATAAAAGGATGCATGAAAAAAAATGCATAACCTATGGTGGGTTTTAAAACTATATGACATACATTATGGCATATAATATAAACATACATCATATGCATATTTAATTAAAGTTGATGGACCAGGATAGTTAATCTCATAACCGGAGAAGAAAAGAGCTAAACTATTACAAAATTGGAGCCCTCCGGTTTGGAACAAGTGAACCGAGTCTTGAACCGCTCGCCTTGAAGCCTTGCAGCTTGATCGTGTAACAAATGTCCTGAACGTCGAGCAACAAGCATCGAGTATAAACGATCGTGTAGCAACGATAGCGTAGCTTTAGACTATGCGAGAGCATGAAAGTCCACGCAATCGTGCAACGTGCTTTGAGTAGCCCATACCATGCAATTGTGTAGCTAATGACTATGCGATGAGCATGATAGTCTACACGATCGAGTAGCGCGCGTCAAGTAAAATTTACAATGCGATCGTGTACCTCTCAAGCTCCTACGCGATCATGCAGCCAACGCAACACGATCGAGTAAACACTTTACACGATCGCATAGCATTAGCTATGCGATCATTTAGCAGATGTTATATGATCATATAGAAAATTATACATGAACGCATAGCTAAATCTAAACGGCCGTTTAGCTCAAGCTACACGATGCGACCATAGTTTCGTCTTCTTAATTAAAACGCACTGCAACTCTTCACGAACAACTAAAAACCTAAATAAGTATAGACTCGATTGAAAGAATAATGCCCAAAAACACAGGGGCCTTTACAAATTAACTTTTGTAATGGAAACAAAAAGCCAAAAATAGAGATAACTATCCCATAAACATCCATCAACAAGCATCCACATACATTTTGAAGGAAATCGAAAACGAGATTTTCGTGAGCAGCGGAAGCAAGACTATTCCAAATTACAACCATGAATCAACAAATCATTTACAGTCGACTTCAAACAAACGGTTATACAATTAAACAGAAAAATTACAGCATGAACAATACAAAAGAACAGAGATCAAACTCTATACGAACATCGGCAGAAGTGTCTCCAGGCTCCATTGTGCACTCTGATTGAAAAATAGCGACCACGAACACTCGATCTACACAACTGCAACACCGCACGAACACTTCACGCTCGTCCTCAATGATCTCATCGGTCACGATCTCCTCCGCAACACGAATGGCTTCCACAGTACCACGAATGGCCTAAAAAAACCTCAACGGTGTCGAGTTGAATCTGACACCACCAATAAGGCGACCTTGGTATTTTTGGTGTGAGAATCCAGAAGGTAGGCTCTGTTCGGACTTGGTATGAGGCAGACGAACGGAGGAAAAAGCGATCGCGTACACGACTGAGTAAGTGGGAAATGGTTGAGACCTATCGTATAGGTCGATGCCCAATCGTTTAAATAAAGCTATGCAATCATCTAGCAAAAGCTATGTGATCGTTTAGCTTGGTTTGTCGCGTACAGACTCTACATGATCATGTACCTTGGGCAAACGATCGTCTAGCAAAGCTATGCGATCATTTAGTAAACATCGTACGATTGTTTAACTCGCACCTGCACGATCGTTTAGTTCACTCAGTCGTCGTTTAGTAAATCTGTGTTTACTTGACGAGTTACGTGAGTTTCTTTTCGCCGGAGAGAAAACTCAAAATTTTTTTCAAAACTTTTGTAAAAACTTTCTTTTCAAAATAGGAAACCACTTTCCTTTTAAACTCACGATTACCATGATCCAATAACCACCCACTACTTTGGTTATTTAAAAGAAAAAGTATTAATGATCTAATAATTAATATTATTATAAACATAAATAATAACCAACTTATCAAACTATATTTATAACCTATAGTTTTAATATTTTCATCTCATGAAACATAGAAACCATAGTTCTTTTTCTATTCCATGGTACTTAATGTAAATCTCATTTTCATCAATCCTCCATTAGATGTATCTCATACATCATACCGATTATATCATATATAATAAAAATACCTCTTGTCAATTTGAACATTTCAAATCAACACCAAAAACTGATCCTCGACATGAATCCAAGCTACCAAGGGGACCTCATGGACCTGTAGATCCAAAGCTCCAACGGTACGTGAATAACTGACTAAACTATTTAGTCACGGAATCCACCATCCGTTAACTGCTAGGCACTCTACTAAAGATCGACAGCTAAACTCTCCTCACTACAGATATATTATGTGTCCATCTTAACCAATCAGCAGTGCGACAATCCTTCACAGATCGCTCGTAAGTATAGCTGGGCCAATAACCGTTATGCCCCTGTAGTTACATCTGTCTCCTTTAAGTACCACTTATCCCTCTAATGAACATAAATCATAGTTCTACTATGACTGAGTCTTCTCTTCCAAAAAAAAGTTGAGGCCATTATGTTCAAGCCCCGGAATCAGCACTTAAGAGAGCAATCTCTCTACTTATCCCTGCTTCGGGAAAGGAGTGAATTCCATCTTGTGGATTGAGTTCCCAGCTCCCAAATCAGACAAATCCTCAAAAAGGTAGGCATGTTGAGTTGGCAATCTAGCAACTCTCACCATACTAATCAAAAGACCGCCTTCAAAGGCAGGAGTTCACAAAACACTCAGGATTGAGGTCGTTTAGGTGAGATGCAAGTCTCTAGTATCAACGACATTATATACAGAGTCTAGTCATCTCGTGGTCTAGGTCTTATACAAACTCTTTGTATAGGACACCTCCGCTCCATGTGTCCACACGAATGGTCAGGATCTACCATCTGTAGTAGTTTACAATACTTGCAAACCTCTACAAAACGGGTCGTATCCGTAGTGTCACCAAGATCAGGTATCCCACCTTAATCCTTATACTACAGATCGATTTAGGTTATCACTTAAGGCATAATCCACTTGTATATCACATATACATGCTTAAGTTCATATAAGATAATTAAGGAGCTTTGTTTATTAGATATGAGTAAATGCTAAAATTAAATAACAGTTATTTTATTCATTGAACAATGTGTATCTTTACAAAACAACGAGACTCCGGGAGAATTAGGACATCAATCCCAACAATCTTCTACTTTTCCTAATGACTCGGGAGACTAATATACAATACAATATAAAAGATGTACAATATACAATAAACTAGGACATACCCCAGTATCATCTCCCACTTACCCTAGACAAGATGTCGCATGTCCCGAAGACCCAGACTCTCCAAGTGACCCTCGAACACATTAGCCATGAGGACCTTTATAAAGGGATCAACAACGTTGTATCCCGTAAGGATCAGATCTTTAGCTCCATACACATATGTAAACCCTCATTCTCCGAAGATACTTGAGGATTGTCTTGACCGCCGTCCAATGATCAAATCCAGGATTTGACTGATACCGACTGACAATCCCTACTGCATAGCAAATTTCGGGTCTGGTACACAACATTGCACACATCAAGCTTCCTACAGTAGAAGCATAGGGAATCAGTCTCATCTCCTCAACTTCTTGAGGTGTCTTAGGACATCGATCCTTAGATAGAATGATTCCATGCCTGAAAGATAATAAACCCCTCTTGGAATCCTGCATTATGTACCTGATCAACATTTGATCAATGTACGATGCCTGAGACAGGGCTAACCGTTTGTTCTTGCGATCCCGATCTAGATCCTGAGAACATACTGTGCCTCACCCAAATCTTTCATTTGGAACTGGGCAGCTAGCCAACTCTTAATGTTAGTCAGATATCTTACATCATTCTCAATTAGTAGAATATCATCCACATACAGTACCAAGAAATCTACTGAGTTGTTGATGATCTTCTTGTAAACATAAGGTTCATCAACATTCTGGTCAAAGCCAAATGACTAGATAGTAGTGTCAAATTTGATGTTCCAAGATCGAGATGCTTGTTTCAGCCCATAAATGGACCTATTAAGCTTGCAAACTCTTTGATCTTGATCTGGAACTACGATCCCCTTTGGTTGATTCATATAGATGGTCTCCTCAAGATTACCATTAAGAAAGGTAGTCTTGACATCCATTTTCCATATTTCATAATCATAAAATGTGGCTATGGACAAGAGAATTCGGATAGACTTAAGCATGACAACAGGTGAGAAAGTTTCCTCATAGTCAACTCCCTCAACCTAGGTATAACCCTTTGCCACGAGCCTAGCCTTAAAGGTTTGCACTTTTCAATCTACACCTCTCTTTCACTTATAGATCCACTTACACCCAATAAGTCTTACCCCATCGGTGGATCAACAAGCTCCCAGATGTTGTTGAAGTTCATAGACTCCATTTCCTGATTCATGGCCTTAACCCATTCATCTTTGTCAACATCCTCCATTGCTTTCTTAAAAGACAACGGATCCTCGACCCCATCATTCGTAATGATGTTTTGGGCTTCAGTCAAACCTATGTAGCAATTCGGTGGGTTCATAACCCTCCCACTACGTCAAGGCAGTCTCAACTCTTGAGCTGGTTGACTAGACGTCCCGGTCTCAACAACTCTTGTTGATCTGTCGGCCTGTTCAACAACTCTTGTTGAACCCTCAACAGTCTCAGTCTCACTAGAGATCTCACGTAAAACGAGCTTACTTCATGGCTTATGATCCCTCATGTGATCTTCTTCCAAGAAGATAGCATTAATAGAAACAAACCCTTTGTTCTCACTTGGATCATAGAAGTATCCTCCTCTCATGTCCTTGGAGTAGCCCACAAAGAGACAAACCTTCGAACGCGGTTCCAACTTCTTTGGGTTAGTCGCTAGCACATGTGCCGGACAACCCCAAATTCTGAAGTGGCATAAACTACCTTTACGGTCTCTCCATAACTCAAAAGGTGTTTCAGAAACACTTTTCGAGGGAACGTTGTTCAGGATATAACATGCAATTTACACTACATAACCCCAAAACGAGTCTGGAAGATGAGCATAACTCATCATAGACCGAACCATGTTCAACAAGGTCCTGTTTCTCCTTTCTGATACACCATTCTGCTGAGGTGTACCAAGGGCCAAGAGTTGGGACGCAATCCCACGTTCTATCATATAGTTCTGGAATTGGAGGTCCATATACTCTCTACCACGATCAGATCGTAGTGTTTTTATCTTTTTACCTAACAAGTTTTCAACTTCAGCCTTATACTCCTCAAACTTGTCAAGAGCTTCAGACTTACGCTGCATTAGGAAGAGATACCCAAACCTTGAATAATCATCTATGAAAGAGATGAAATATTCATACCCACCTTGAGCTTTAACATTCATCGGACCATAGAGGTCTGAATGTACAAGCTCCAAAGCTTCCTTGGCTCTGTAACCTTTTTCAGTAAAAGGTTGTTTGGTCATCTTGCCTTCAAGGCATGATTCATATACCGGCAAGGAGTTTTCTTCTAAACTCTTTACAAGTCCACTTTTCACCAACTTCTCAATCCTATTGAGGTTGATGTGACCTAATCTTAGACGCTAAAGATGGGCGTTTTACTTTGGAGAAACCTTTGGTCTTTTAGTTGTTGTTGTCGTACTGAACATTTTAGTGTTAAACAAGGCTTTTATGACTAACGGCCTTAGTACATATAAGTTATTTTCCATTGAACCATAACCAATCTCCATTCCATTCTTGAAAATAAACACTTTATTCTAAAAAAAGGAGACGGTATAGCCTTGTTCAATGAGACAAGAAACTGAGATTAAGTTCCTCTTAATATGAGGAACTACAAAAACATTATCCAGTAACAGATAACATTTCTTGTCAACAAATAACTTCAGCCTACCTACAACAACAACTAAAACAACCTCACCATTACCGACTCGAAGAGTCATCTCTCCCTGTGGCAATGTTTGCCAGGAACTAAATCCTTGGTAATAGGAACTGACATGATTGGTAGTATCTGAATCAAGGATCCACGCAGAATCATCATTCTCTACCAGACATATCTCCAAGACCAATAAATCATATTTACTGTCTTGTCTCCCCTTTTGGAGAGTAGTGAGATGGAGGTCGTTTGCCACGAAATTCGTTTCACAGGATTCTTTCCACTGTAATAAATCGGTCATTTTTAAAAGCTTTAAACGGAAATACTAACGAGTTGCTGAAAAGAAAAAAACATTGACCTACGTTAGGTCTTAAGCAAATACCCATTGTAAACCAAAACAACATCCAATAAGGTTTTAGCAAAACTAACATGAACCTCGTGTGACATCTAGTTTCGTAATGATGCTTCAAAGGTTTAGGACAAAAGCCGCCTAAGGGAGGTCAGTTATCCCTTCTTTAAATTGAGAAGTTCTCAACCAGTCATTAATACCATAACAACTCTTGTTCCTATAACGACTAGCCATCATTTATTTGGCCAAGAGATCATTAACTTACTTAACAATCTTCCGTAAGTGTGACCCGCCATAGAGGTCCGTCCTAAAAGGCCAATCCTAAGGGAAAAAATCCGATTGGGGCAAAACCTAAAGGGACCCTATCCATTTTTGGAGTTCACCTTAATATTGACCAATTACATAAAACCCTTCCTAAGGGGGCCGCTACCAGGGCGTACAGAATGATCTCACAGTGTGAACCGATGATAGATACCATAGGACGTGTTGACACACACCCTTTACCCACTTACTATAAATACTCTCTCCGTCCACCTTGATATTGACTCATGCAAACACCATCCTAAGGG
>NC_052360.1:57286960-57288225 GCF_009727055.1 Benincasa hispida | reverse complement strand
GGTGTGAACATACAGGGAGAAACGTGAGTGGAATCATAGACATATCTGATACGCCTCATCCTCCCACTGAGTATTTTATAACTTAGGGTTTAGCTTACTTAGAAAAAACACGGCTAAGGATTTTAACTAAGTGACTTTTAGGTTTTCCTAAGAGTAACTTTTACCTTGGATAGTTGAACAACTTAATATCATCATCCATTAAACTCTTTAACGGAATCTTTGACCAAATCGTCCCATACCTGTTGAAAATCTATCTAATTCACCTTTCCAGATAGGTTCCTAGGTAGGGGTGTTCCGTTTCTATCAACTTAAGAACCCCAGCCTAGCCAGAACCCACTTTAGACAAAAGGTCCCTTATAGATAGATTTACAACAAATTTAATCTTTTATTCCAACCAATTTAATCCTATTAAACCAATTTTAAAAGATTAATATAGGTTACTAAACTCTTTAGAACCATTTGAACTTAGGTCTATCTCAAACCAATTTTAAAACCCTTTTAAAAACTTGAGTTCACCTTAAGTCCGCATGCAACTCTGAATTATTGATTTTAGGTCTAATTTCCTTTATAACACTTATAAACGGAAACAACCACAATGCTAAGCTAACACATGCAAGGTATTCATAACGATTATAAACAGCCTAAGTGTCATGCTCAATGCATTGTCCATTCATTACTACTTCTTGTATATAACACTTATACAAAAAATGCAATTAAACAAGCAAGACATACTTCCATTCACCCTTAGACTATAACACTTATAATAAAAGGATGATGCATGATAATGCTCAATGCATGCAAAATATAACTCTTATATTTCATGATGCATGCGCATGCTTTCAAGTAATTTCTTCATGCAAGATTATAACATTTATAATACATGATGCATGAATAATTGCATGACCTAAGGTGGGTTTTTAACTATATGACAAACATTTTGACATATAAGAACCATACATCACATGTATAAGCAATAAAAAATGATGAACTAGGTAAAATTACCATAAAACACAAAAAGAAAGCTAACTTTTACAAAGATAAGGAGTCTCTGGTTCAAACAGGTGAACCGGGTCTTGAATCGCTCGGCAAAGCATCGCTTCTCCAACCATCCATCGTGTACTAAGCACCCCCCGATCGTCTACACGATAAAACAAGCTCTTTGCTCTGTCGCTTACTAGCGCTCCCAGAGTTAAACGATCGTTTAACTTTTACTATACGATCGTCTAGAAAAATCCAAACGATCGTTAAGCTTTTATTACACGATC
>NC_052360.1:57238896-57286530 GCF_009727055.1 Benincasa hispida | reverse complement strand
CATAGGTAGTAACTAAGCAATGAAGCTTGCTAACTACACGATCGTCTAGCACGCGCCTTCTACTAAACAACGAGCATCGCATGCTCCCACTACAATCGCCTACGCGATCGCGCAACCAACGCTACGCGATATGGTAAACGATTTACCACATCGCTTAGCATTAGCTAAATGATCGATTAGAAAATACTATATGATCATCTAAAAGAAAAAAAAATATCTAAACGATCGCTTAGTTAAATCCTAATGATCGTTTACCTGAGGCTATACGATCCGACCAACACTTGATCTTCTTCTTCGTTGAGAACTGCATCGCCATGCGCCGAAGCTTCATCACGAACGACTCGACGAACTCGAACTTTTCGAATTACAAACTCAAAAATTTAATTTTGCCCAAAAACATAGGGGCCCTTACAATTAACACTTTGTAATACTGAAAACTTTAACAAAAAGACAATTTAAAACCCGAAACGTTCATCAAATTCATCCATAAATGTAGAAAACGGTTAATTATAAATGCAGAAACCCACTGCGACTGTAAAAAGCATTCAATTCAAATATGTAATTTGGAATATCAGAGAACCTGGCTTTGATACCAATTAAAGGAAATCGGAAACGAGAATTCCGTGAGCAGCGGAAGCAAGACTATTCCAAATTACAATCATGAATCAACAAATCATTTACAGTCGACTTCAAACAAACAGTTATACAATTATACAGAAAAATTACAGCATGAATAATACAGAAGAACAGAGATCAAACTCTATACGAACATCGGTAAAAGCGTCTCCACACTCCGTTGCACACTCTGATCGAACAACAGCGACCACGAACACTCGATCTACACGACCGCAACACCGTACGAACACTTTGCGTTCGTCCTCAACGATCTCCTCGGTCATGATCTCCTCTACAACACGAACGATCTCCACAGCACCACGAACGGCCTCCAGAAAACCTCGACGGTGTGGAGTTGAGTCTGACACCATTAACAAGACGACCTTGGAATTCTCGGTGTGAGAATCTATAAGGTGGGCTCTGTTCGGACTTAGTATGAGGTAGATGAACGGAGGAAAGAAGATCACGTACACGACTGGGCAAGTGGGAGATGGCTTAGACCTATCGTATAGGTCGATGCCCAATCATTTAGATAAAGCTATGAGATTCGGTCTATTGAAAGATTAGTTCTTTATGCGGATTTGATTATATGTATTCCGACCTGTACGTTCAGACACTAGCACGATCGGTGTAAATCCACTTGGGCCAGCGTAGTCGTTAGTAATAACATTCGCCAACAGAAAAGCTTGGGTTTGCACGTGCACCTTTGACGATCATGATTGTTTAGGCTATACGTCCAGCTATCATACTGTCGTATTATGATAAATTGACTAGTAGATTTTAAGCTTGGGGATCGAAATCATCTTGGATATCTCATTTGATGCTATTTCACGTTTGTTGAGAGGATAAATCGAAAAATCCTGTCCGTTCCTAAAAAACTGTTGAGGTATGGCCCCACAGAATATAGAGCTTTTTATGACTATTTCTTTACTAAAATGAATAGGGTACTGAACACCCTCCTGCTAACTTAGGTCTTTTTAAACTGCACTTGGTTTATGCATCAGATTCCGATAGGAAGCCAGCGCGAGGCAGTCCCGCATTTAAGCGATTATTTGAAGAAAAAGTATTATAATAATCTTAAATAATTAATAACGAATTAAGTTATTAATAGCACATAGACCTTGGCCGATGGTAATAAATAACGTACAGGATGGCATCTATTAGAATGACGGTCTGAAGTTAACTTTCAGATAAACTTCTAGTACCGTTTTTCTATATCTCTCAATCTAATAGCAAAAATATATCAACATAGTTCTTTTTCCTATGCGCATATGTACTTAATGTTATATTCTCTAATTTAGCAGTATCATCTCCTGCTTATGACGCATCTAGGGAGGGGTTTATCCTTGTAATTCTGATAATGAATTCACTCGCCGGATGAGAAGTCAATGATATAATGCAACCACACAGAAATTCCCTGCCAATATTTCGCTTGTCATACTGTATGAACATTTCATAATCAACACCAGAAACCTGAATCACTCAATTGCCACGCAACCACAACTTACTTTGAAGCCAGAGATGTATTGAGTCTGAAGGGACACTCATGGACTGGGAGATAGATCCAAATGTGCTGCCACCGGTAGCGTGTAACAATATCTAATTAAGACTACTTCCTAAGTACTATTTATTGGGATCACACACCTCCATAACTCGTCAGTTGCGACATCCACTGAAAGCAACCGGGATGAGGGCGTAAACTACTCTATCCTCCGAGATCTAATAAGAAGAATCAGCATTGCCAATCGTATGCTCCTATTTGAGCTTTAAGCCTAAGTCAGCAAGTGCGTATTACGCGGTCGCTCTGTACAACCATCACATGGCCTACGAAATCCACTTCTGTATTATGTTGTTGGGAACACGACGAGACTGAGTCCATAAGTAGAACTACTATGGCTTTGGGGCCAATAATACCTGTGTATTGTCAAAAGGAGCCTATACAAGTGGTACTTTTAAGCTCTACAGGAGATCTGTCCAGCAACTTAAAGTAGCTCGACTAATGATCCCGGGCATAATCTAAATGACACATAAATCGTATTATTTAGTGCCTAGACATATGGACTCGCCAGTCTTCTCTTCCAAAGAGAAGTTGTGGCCACTATGTTTAAGCCCTGGAATCAGCCCTTAAGGGAGCAATCTCTCTACTTATCCCTGCTTCGGGAAAGAAGTGAATTCCATCTTGTGGATTGAGTTCCCAGATCCCAAATTAGACAAGTCCCCAAAAATATAGGCATATTGAGTTGGCAATCTGGCCACTCTCACCCATACTAATCAAAGGACCGCCCTCAAAGGCAGGAGTTCACAAAACACTCAGGATTGAGGTATTTTCACCTATGGTCGTTTAGGTGAGATATAAGTCTCTAGTATCAATGACGTTATATACAGAGTCTAGTCATCTTGTGGTTCAGGTCTTATACAAACTCTTTGTATAGGACACCCCCCTCCACGTCTCTATACGAATGGCCAGGATCTACCATCTGTAGTAGTTTACAACACTTGCAAACCTCTACAAAACTGGTCGTATCCGTAGTGTCGCCAGGATCAGGTATCCCACCTTAATCCTTATACTACAGACCGATTTAGGTTATCACTTAAGGCATGATCCACTTGTATATCACATATACATGCTTAAGTTCACATAATATAACCAAGAAGCTTTGTTTATTGGATATGAGTAAATGTCAGAATTAAATAAAAATTATTTTATTCATTGAACAATGTGTATCTTTAAAAAACAACGAAACTCCGGGAGAATTAGGACACTAATCCCAACACGTTTAACAATTAAACGCAATGTAGAACTTAAAACCCACCAGAAACTGTAAACAAATTTCAATACAGCAAATGGATTTTGGAATTAGAACACAACCTGAATCCAATACCAATTGAAGAGAAAACCAACATGAGAAGTTCCTTGAGCGGAAACGAATCGTCCAAATTCCATTTCGATTGAAGTATAAATTTACAGTACAACAAACAGATTACGCAATCAAAGTAAATTACAACAGGCTTTTCAAATAAAGTACATAGTTCAAGGGAAACCACCTTTGAAGAACACTTCTTCTCGTATCCCTCGAACGGTCACAAACTCCTCGATCAAATAGCAATAAGAACTTGAAGACCTTCTTCAAGTGAATCACGAACCAAATGGTAAGAAAACACTACCACTCGGATTCCTCAGTATACTCAGTGTGAGAACCCAGGAGTGGTGGGCTCTGACTATTTTGGTTAAGAGAATATTTGTGAGTTTAGGGGAGGAAGACAATCGAAGAAGAAGCACTGTCACATAGCAAGCTTCTCGATCGTTGCTATCGCATAGACTATCACATAGACAAAGAGAGCCTATCGTATATTTTTTGTATTTTTCGTGTAGACTATCGCATAGTCTACTCTTTGCGATCTTTAGTAATTAGTTTCTTTCTCTTGGTCTTGGTAGTAAAATGAAAAACTCTTTTTCATTTTATTTGAACTTCCATAAAATTTCTATAACACACACTAAGGTAGTTTCTTGAGAAAAAAAATTATTATTCAAAATAATAAGTGATATATATATATAATAATATATATAATATATATATATATATAATAACCAACTTATCATATTATATTTATAACTTATAGTTTTAATATATGCATCACATACATATAAAACTATAGTTTTTTTTCTCTATTTTATGGCATTTAATATAAATCATATTTATATTAAATTAACAACTATTTGAATCTCATTTAAATATTTATTCCTCCAATTAATGTATCAAATACATTATATCAATTATATCATATATAATTAAATTCTCTCTTATATTTGAACAATTCAAATTAACCCAAAAACTAATTCTCAACATAATCCTTTTGAGCTACCAATAGGACCTTATGGATCTGTAGTTTGAAGCTCTAATGGTACGTGAATAATTAATTAAACTCTTTAATTACATTATCCACCATCTGTTAACTGTCGGGCACTCCATTAAAGACCGACAGTTGCACTTTTCGCACTACAGATATATTTCTGTGTCCATTGGATATAACCAATCAACAGTGCGATGACCCTTCACAAATGCTCGTAAGTATAGTTTGGGCCAAATTACCATTTACCCCTATAATTACATCTAACTCCTTAAGTACCACCGATTCCTCTAATGAATAATAAGTCATAGTCCATTATGACTAAGTCCTCTCGAACAGGAGAGGGGGTGACCACTATGTTCAAAACCCGAAATCAGCCCTTAAGGGAATAATTTATCTACTTACCCCTACATCGAGGAAGAAGTGAATTCCGTCTTGTGTAGCTAAGTGTTTCCAGCTTCCCAATCAGACGAATCCTCAAAATGGTAGGCTTGTTGAGTTGGAAATCTGGCCACTCTCACCCATACAAATCAAAGGACCGTCTTCATGAGCAGAAGTTCACAATCACTCAGTATTCAGGTCATGTCACCTATGGTCATCCTAGTAAAATGCAAGCTTCATCAACGATGATATATAAAGAGACTAATCATTTCGTGGTCCGATCTATACAAACTCTTTGTATAGGATACCTCCGCTCGCATGTCTCCACATGAATGATCAGGATCATATCATTTATAGCAATTTACAATAGGGGTGTACATAGTCCGGTTGGAAGATTTTTGTGGACCAACCCAAAAATTGGGTTAGCTAATAATGAACCCTATTAGTTTTTTTTTAGGGTCAACCCAACCCAACCCAACTCAAAATTTTCGAGTTGGGTCGAATTAGGTCACCGGTTCCTTTTTTTTTTAATTGACTATTTTTCCATTACTTTTATATATATATATATATATATATATATATATATATATATATATATATATATATATATATATATCAGGTCGGGTCGGGTCGGGTCGGGTCGATCCTGAAATGGGGTAACCTTTGAACCCAACCCGAATTTAATATTTTTTAACATTTTTAACCCAACCCAACCCTTGCGGTTTGGGTTGGGTAGTCCGGGTTGGTCGGGTTACCCGGTTTTTTGAACACCCCTACTTTACAACATTTGTAACACCTACAAAGCGGGTCATATCCGTAGTGTCACCAGGATAAGATACCTAATCTTATCCATCTACTACAGACCATTTAGGTTATTATTTTAAAAAAATCTACCTGTATGTCTCTACATACTTGTTTCAATCTACATAAAATAACCTTGGATCTTAGTTTATTGAATTGAGTATATACTTATAAAATAACACTTATTTTATTAATAACAATATGTTTATATATAGTTTACAAACTACGAGATTATAAGGAGATTTAGGACATCATTCCCAACAATCGCCCACTCGTCCTATCTAAGAACCACAAATCTCAACCAACTAGAACAACACCATTTCCTGAAGTGAATGTTGTGAATTTTAACAATCGTGGTCGGGGTCGGGATCAAGGTCGAGGTCGTGATCATGACAGAAGAAGAAATAATCATTATCTTCATGGTGGTCATTTTAATCAGCCAAATTTCAAAAGAACCACTCGAAATGATAATCATAAAGGAAAGATTCCACAAGATAAGAATTAAAAAAGTAATGAACAAAAATGCTTCTGAGTGGTATGACTGGGAATTGGTAACGTATTTATCATACATCAAAACACTTAGTTGATCTATAGCAAGCTTATCTGAAGGGAAAAAATGTGGAAGTAAATTTTGCATACTAGGATAATGATATATTTGACTCATCCCATATGACACATATGGATGTGGCGGACTTTTTAAAATCTTCTGAATAGAAAATTAGCACTAATGATGGCATAATAAGTGTTTCTTTTGATTTTGAGAATATTCAATATTAATGTTGTCTGTTTTTTCTATCTTCATGTTTTTCTTTCTTAGTTAAGTTAATTTTTGTATATTCCAAATGTCATTGTAATTATAACTTAAATCATTTTCGTATGTTGGGTGATAAAAAAATGAGTATGGCAGATAGTACAACTACACACACAATACTTATAAATAAAAGATATTTTTCCAACTTCAGAATGTTGGAAGCAAAAGTCAATATGATATTAGGTTCTGCAAATTTAATTGAAAGGTTTGGGAAAAAAAATATTATTTTGCCTAGAGGAACAAAATTTACAAATGACATTGGATTGTTGTCTAGTCAATCAAAGAAAAATCGTCTAAGTTTTAAACATATACGTTGTAATGGTTATTATATTGAGACTGATTAAAAAAAAAAAGGTAGAATATCTTTATATTATATCTACTATCTCACATGAAAACGCATACTGGAAAAGTTTTCTGCTTTATCATCGGGATTATATTATACTCATATACAAGTAATTGAAACATATGCAACAATTTTGAACCTAAAGTTCATCAAACCAGACATATTTACAATTTGACATGACCGATTGGATCATTCAGGATCTATAATGATGAGAATAATTATTGAAAATTCACATGGACATCTATGAATTATCATGTGATGCTTTCTCTCAAGGCAAATTAATAATTAAACCATCATAAGCTAAAGTGGGGGCTGAATTACCTACATTTTTAGAATGAATTCAACGTGATATTTGTTGACCTGTTAACCCACCAAGTGGACCATTTAGATATTTTATGGTAGCAATAGACGCATTTACTAGATGGTCACATGTGTGCTTATTATCAAGTCGAAATCTTGCATTTGCAAGATTACTTGCTCAAATAATTAAGTTAAGAGCACAATTTCCTGCTTGATAATGCTGGTGAATTTGCATCCTAAGCTTTTGATATTTATTGTATGTCAATTGGGATAAGTGTTGAACATCCTGTAGCTCATGTTCATACACAAAACGATTTAGCATAATCATTTATAAAATATTTGCAATTAATTGTTAGACAATTTCTTATGAGAGCTAAACTTCCTCAAGGAACTTTTATCAATGAGTACTTATGAGCGGAAGCAAGATCGTTCTAAATTCATTATGGCAGAAACATCCCATTCACAATTAAACAAACAAGTTATGCATTTAACAAATTACAGCATGCTTTTCAAACTTAAAAAACAAAGAAACGAGAGACATACCAGTTGAAGAACTCTTCTTTTATTTAAATCTCGCTCTCGTCAGGAATCGGCAACTCACACAGTCGCTGTGCTCGCCAAGGCTATCGTCCACCAAATCACGTTGTCGTCTACCACCGAACAATCTTCAACACAAACAAACAGCAAAGGAGGACACAACCACTCGAAAACCTCGGTATTCTCGGAGTGAGAATCTAGGAGGTGTGGGCTCTGTTAGATTTGGTAGAGGGAAGGAGGAAGGAACGATCGTTTACCACGACCAAGCAAGTGGGAGATATCTGAAGTCTATCGTATAGACGGGTGTTTGATCGTTTAGGAAAATGAGCATAATCGTGTAGTAAATGAGGCTGATCATTTAGACGATCGTTTAGGTAAATCGCTCCGCGCGCACGATCATTTAGCAAATACTATGCGATCATTTAGGTAAGCATCACTGTACACGATCGTTTAGTAAACTTTGAGCTATCGTGTATGCTCTCGTTTGCTAGATGATGGGCAGTGTATTAATTCGAGGAGCAATTATCTAATCTCTTTGCAAAATGAAAACCATTTTCATTTTATCCTTTAGTTACGAAAACTGATTGCAACCTCCCACTATCTCATTCGGTTACAGAGAAAAAACCACCAACAATTATCTTACAATTGTTTAATTAGAAATAAATATGATCATGTTACATTTATAACCTATAGTTTAATATCACATCATATGCAACATATAAACCATAGCCCTTTTCTCCTATGCTAGATATAAATCATATTTATATCATTTCCCTCCAATAATGTATCTCATACATCATGTCAACTATATCATATAGAATCGACCAGTTTAATCATATCATATACAATCAAACTCCCTCTTGTCAATTTGAACACTTCAAACTGATCCAAAAATTGATTCTCAACTTGAATCCATTGAGCTACCAAGGGAGTCTTATGGATATGTGGCTCGAAGCTCCAACGGTATGTGAATAGCTAACTAAACTCTTTAGCCACAAGATCCACCATCTGTTAACTGTCAGGCATTCCACTAAAAACCAGCAACTGCACTCTTCTCACCACCGATATACTTATGTGTTCATCGGATATAACTGATAACGGGCAGAAATGTATGTTATCATATTACTAAGTTCTTAAACAATGTTGGATTGCGTTGATGAAATATGTTAAATTGCGTCCATTGAGCATAAATTCTATAATATTGCGGTCGCATGCGTCTAACGCATTAGAACAGTTGATCTTTACATTTTTATGCAGAATATCCGTTAACGCAATGCAGAGATTGCGATCATAGGAATACATTGGTCGAGCGTAACTTCACCGCAAGACTTTGCGTTGATCATGCTCGCAAACATTCGCCCAAGAAGAATCACCACAACTTGGTCAACGCAACATGGTAGGCGCATATGGGTGAAAGGATAATTAAGAGCGATGGGACAAAAAGCTGATGGCAGTTGGATCAAAATTAAGTTGACAGTCGATAACGGTCACGAAGTACATTCAGCTTTATCGGTGACAATTATCCGGTGCATCAGTCAGGAATTAAAGCTGTCCCATCTGTAAACCAGGAGGAAGAAGCCGTTTTTCACCATGGAAACTCTATAAATACCAAGTGCATTCTTCAGAAAAGGGGTTAAGCAGTTGATTACTTCATCATTTTACAAGTTCACGTCTCTGTACATAGTCTTCTTGCATTTTAAGGGGGAGCGAGGAAGAAGGTGTGCCGATAGATCGTTCCGGCAAGCTTGGGAAATCACCGGAAGCTCCAAGACAGAGAGAGGGCCGATGCCTGCGGAAGCGGGAATATTTGTAGATCAGAATAGAGATTCAGTGTAAAAAGCCTTGGTTAGCAAGGAATTGCTACCAAGCTCTCTACCTTTATTTTCCATTATCATTTTTTACTCAACTCAGTTATAAGAATAGAATGTCTTTCTCTATATCGTCCACTCTCTGTAATTCACGCATGAGTAGCTAAATTAGTTGAATGGGTTAGGAAGTATTTAGCTAGCACAACTAGGGAATCTTCATTCTTTGCGATTATCTTGTTTATATATGCTTCATTCGTCTATTAGAGATACTCAGGAGGGTAGTTTAAGGACAGGATCTAGACTTGGAAAGGTCAGGTCAGAATCTAGGTTTGGAAGAACCAGATTATAACGCATAAATGAGAGATAAGTGCTTAGGAATGAGCACTATTTGTTATTAACGCATCGCATGCATCTTAGCAATAAGATACGATTGTATGCGGTCACCTTGCTTCCATGCATTTTTCATCAGCGCATAGGACAAGAGTAGAGTCCTAGGAATAAGCTCTATGGACATTTTGCATTCAACATGTGCGTCCTAGAATTAGGAGCATCGCATTTACATTGGGAAATGACTTGCTGTGCATGGTTGTAACATGATCGCAAAGTTTGACGCATTCCCGAGTAACGCTAGCTAAAGATCTTCTCAATCCATTCATCGCATACTCATTGCATCTATCAACGCAACTATCTTTCTCAAATCCGCTGCCTTTATTTACTTCTTTTTCATCAACGCAACAACACACCCAATACCTTATTTATTTACTTGGTTACCACAAAGTTTTCATAAACATTACCAACGCAACTATTTTCACAAGTCCTTGTGTTCGACCCTGGACTTACCAGGAAACTCAAAGGAATTTACACTTGAATTCCGCTGGAGAAACTTGAGTGCACAACGCAATCCATTAACGCATATCATCCATATTTTCATTCATAAAAATAACGCATCAATAACCAATCAACAGCATGATAACCCTTCACAGATATTCGTAAGTACAGCTGGGCCAATTTACCGTTTTGCCTCTGTAGTTACATCTAACTCCTTAAGTACCACTGATCCCTCTAATGAACAATACAACATAGTCATACTATGTGTGGAAACCTCTCAGGCCATGAGAAGGTGTGTGGAACCACATCGTTCAAGACCCGAAATCAGCCCTGAAGGGAGTAATCTATCTACTTACCCCTGTTTCGGGGAAGGAGGGAATTCCATCTTGTGTAGCTGAGTTCCCAGCTCCCAAATAGACGAATCCCCAAAGTGGTAGGTCTGAGTTAGCAATCTAGCCACTCGCACCCATGAAAATCAAAGGGCTGCCTTCAAAGGCAGGAGTTCCTAACTCACTCAGGATTGAGGTCATATTACCTATGGTCATCCTAGTGAAGTGAAGTCTCTGTCATGAACGGAGTTATATAATGAGACTATAACACTTCGTGGTCCAGTCTTATACAAATGCCTTTATATACGACGCCCCCGCTCGCATGTCTCACATGAATGATCAGAATTAGACCATCTGTAGCAAGTCACAATACTTGTAACTATTCTACAAAGCGGCCGCATCCGTAGCATTACCAGGATAAGGTTTCTCTCCTATATCCATATACTACAGACCATTTTTGTTATCACTTAAGGCATGATCCACCTATATGTCTCCACATACATGATTAAGTTACAACGACAACCAAGGATCTTAGTTTATTGGTTTGTGGTAAAGTAATTAAAACATCCAATTGTCATAGACAACAGTGAAGAAAACATCATATATTATTACATCACAAACGTTTGTTCAATACAGTGTTTACAAATTATAGGACCCAACGAGAGTTTAGGGCATCATCCCCAACAATCTCCCACTTGTCCTAAAGCGATTGGAGTGTACAAATAACTAGTACAAAACAATAAACTAGGGCACTAAGGTCCAATACAAAAATATCCCACTTACCCTAGTCCAGCCGCGGGAGGTCCCACAGACCCATGCTCTAAAGGTGACCCTAAAAAACTGTAGCCATGAGAGCCTTCATAAATGGGTCAACAACGCTGTGCTCCGAAGCGATCTTCGTGACTATCACGTCCCCTCGATGCACTATCTTGTGGATGAGATGATACTTTCACTCTATATGTTTACCACGCTTGTGACTCCTGAGCTCCCTGGAGTTCGCCACAGCGCCATTATTGTCACAATAGAGTGATGAGCCTAGACATGTTTGGAACAACTTCCAGATCTGTTAGGAACTTTCTGAGCCAAACGACCTCCTTAATAGCTTCATAAGCTGCTACATACTCGGCCTCCATCATGGAGTCGGCGATGCACTCCTACTTAGTGCTTTTCCACACTACAGCTCCTCCGTTAAGAGTGAAAACTTACCCTAAAGTGGATTTCCAAGAATCCTTATCAGTTTGAAAGTCAGAATTCGTGTATCCAGTAAGGATCAAATCCCTAATTCCATACACAAGCATGTAGTCCCTCATTTTTCGAAGATACTTGAGGATGTTCTTGACTGCGGTTCAGTGACCCTATCCTAGGTTAGACTAATACCTACTGACTATTCCCACAGCATAGCAGATGTCTTATCTAGTACAGAGCATAAAATACATTAAACTGCCAATAGCAGATGCATATGGGACGTATCTCATCTCCTCAACTTCTTGAGGCGTCTTAGGACACATTTCCTTAGACAATGTAACTCCATGCCTGAACGGCAGTAGACCCCTTTTGAAGTTCAACATCGAGTACTTGAGCAACATCTTGTCAATGTACGATGCCTGAGATAGCGTTAGCACTTTGTTTTTTCGATCTCGAAAGATCTATATACCAAGAACAAACTAAGCCTCTCCCAAATCTTTCATTTGGAATTGGGTCACTAGCCAGATCTTAACTGCAGTCAGTAGTCCTACATCATTCCCAATGAGTAGGATATCGTCTACATACAACACTAGGAAAACTACTAAACTATTGATGATTTTCTTGTATACACAAGGCTCATCAACATTTTGGTCAAAGCCATACGATTTGATTGCAGTATCAAACCCAATGTTCCAAGATCGAGATGCCTGTTTCAGCCCATAAATGGAACGATTCAGTTTGCAAACCTTTTGCTCTTGACCTTGGGCTATGAATCCCTCAGGCTGCACCATATAAATGGTCTCCTCAAAATTTTCGTTCAGAAAGGAATTCTTGATGTCCATTTGCCATATCTTATAATTATAATAAGCAGCAATGGACAGGAGGACGCGGATAGACTTCAACATGGGAACAGGTGAGAAAGTGTCCTCATAGTCGACTCCCTCCACCTGGGTATAACCCTTTGCCACAAGTCGAGCCTTGAAGGCTGTCTCTTATACACATCTAGATGTGTATAAGAGACAGATCCTCTATTGCCTTTTGATAAGACAACAGATCCTCAATGTCGCCATCGGCTACCATAGCCAGGATTTTCATGAAACCGAGATAGCTGTCTCTTATACACATCTAGATGTGTATAATGGTCAACATCCTCCATTGCCTTTTGATAAGACAACAGATCCTCAATGTCGCCATCGGCTACCATAGCCAGGATTTTCATGAAACCCAGATAACGAACAGGTGGGTTCGCAACCCTCCCACTGTGTTGAGGTTCCCTCAACTCTTTAGGTAGAACCGACCTACCAGATGAACTATCATCAACAACTCTTGCTGATAAAGCAAACCCTTCAACAATGCTTGTTGAATTTTCAGTAGTTTCCTTAAAAAGCTCACATAACATGATCTTACTATGTAGGCTGTGCTCCCTAATATGATCCTCCTCCAGGAAGGTAGCGTTCGTAGACACAAACACTCTGTTTTCCGTCGGATCATAAAAGTAACCCCCTCATGTACCTTTGCTGTAGCCTACAAAGAGGCACAATCTCGACCATAGTTCCAATTTCTTTGGATTAGTCTCAAACACATGTGCTGGGGAAACCCCAGATGTGGAAGTGACACAAACTAGCTTTATGCTCGTTTCACAACTCCAGAGGTGTTCTCACAACACTCTTGGAAGGAACACAATTGAGTATATACACTGCAGTTTCCACTGCAAAATCCCAAAACAAGTCTGGTAAGGAAGCGTAACTCATCATCGACCGAACCATGTCCAACAAGGTTTTGTTTCTCCACTCCGCTACAGCATTCTTCTGAGGTGTACTCGTCACAGAGAGTTAAAGAACTATTCCATGTTCTATCAAATAGTTCTGGAACTCCGAATCTAAAAACTCTCCACCTCGATCCAATCCAAGTGTCTTAATTCGTCTATCCAATGCATTTTCAACTTCAGCGTTGAACTTTCTGAACTTTTCAAATGATTCAGACTTCCACTGCATCAAATAAACATACTCATACCTAGAGTAATCATCAGTAAAGGAGATGAAATACTCATAGCCTCCCCTGGCTCGCACATTCATTGGACCACAGAGGTTAGAATGCACTAACTCTAGAAGCTCTTTGGCTCGATAACCTTTTCTAGGAAAAGGTCTTTTAGTCATCTTGCTCTCAAGGCAAGATTCGTGCACCGGTAAAGAATTTTCCTCTAACTCACTTATAAGTCCTTTCTTCACCAACCTCTCAATCCTATTGAGATAGATGTGCCCTAATCGAAGGTGCCAAAGTTGCGCATTTTCTTTTGGAGAAATCTTTTGTCGTTTATTTTGAGTCACGACAGTTTTAAACATTTCTATGTTATAGAGGAAACTCTTTGCTAACGACCTTAGCACATACAAGTTATTTTCCAGATATGTTGAACATATCTCAACTCCATCTTTATGAATAAACACTTTATTCAATTGAAAATTCAGAGTATATTTACACTGTATCAGACACTTTACAGAAATTAAGTTCCTTTTCAACTCAGGAACTACACAAACATTATCTAAAATGATAAATTTCTTCTGTGAAGTCAACTGGACTCTTCCCACTGCCACAGTTGAGACAACGTGCCCAGTGCCTACTTGCATTGTCATCTCACCAGCCTCCAGCTATCGGTAGGATCTAATCCCCTGAAAAGAAGAACAAACATGATTAGTGGCACCAGAGTCAATAATCCAAGCAGAATCATCGTTCTCCACTAAACAAGTTTCCAAAACTAGTAAATCATATTTACCTTGTTTTGCCTTAGACTTGGTCGCCTTCTTCTCCTTCAACCAACGAGGATAATTCCTCTTCTAGTGCCCATCCTGGTTACAATGGAAACACTTTTCCTTGTCAACCGGCGCTGGATACCTACCCCGTTGGGCGACAGGCTGTGGGTTTTAGCAGGTGCCTTCCCCTTCCCTTTACCACCCTTCTTCTTTTTTCACTTAGTAGTGTTAGAAGTAGAAGATGCAAACTTTGTTCCTGAGATAGAACCCTTATAGAACGTCTTTGAAGATGAAGCAACATTTGCCTCACCTCCATTTTTCTTCTTACTTTTCAACAAGGATTGGAATGTTTCCGACTCATTGAGAGGGGTTGTAAAGATATAGTCCACTTTATTAGGAATCGCATTGCTGACAAAGTATAGGAAGCTATCTGAAAAGGAATGTAGGATAATGCTAACTTGGCTACCCTTATCGATCTGAGACCCATTCACTCCTCCACATTGAAGTGGGCCATCATGTTAAGTACATGTTCACGAACAGAGGTGCCTTCCTCCATTTTGGAGTTAAAGATGCATTTAAGAGTCTTGTGCTTGAGTTGTCCAGAGGGTTGTCCGAATATTCACAGTAAGGACTCCATGATCTCACGCGCTGAGACCATAGACTCATGCTTCTTAACAAAAACGTCATTAAGACTGGCCAAGATATAGGCTCGGACCTTCTCGTTCACCCGTGTCCAATGCTCATAAGCCTCCCGAACATTTTGAGTGTCGTTAGGAGGTGGAATAGAAGGACACTCCTCCATAAGGACGAATATGAGATCATCGATGATTAATATGTTTGTGATCATATGTTTCCAACTAGCGTAATTCTCGCTAGTCAATTTATCGGTGCTAAGTAGAGCTAATATAGCTATAGCCATAATTACATTGCTGAAAAACAAACAAACTTAATAAGTCTATGCAATACCACATTTTAACACCATTTTTTAGTTCTAGCAAAATAGTTTCCAAGTAACCTAAGTGAAAAGACTTCTATTTCGCAATGATGCTCCAACGAGGCAGGACAAACGTCACCGGTGGGTTTATCAGATGCCCCTTCTTTGGGATGAGACACTCTTAACCATTAGGCAGAAACAACTCTTGTAACTGCACCTAACAGTCACCATTCATTCGATCCAGAACTGTTAACCCCTAAAAATTCCGCGTAAGTGTAACCCCTCGTTTTTCGGCCCTAGAGTCCCGCCCTAATGCACCCACCGTAGGAAAAAAGCAGATTAGGACAAGAGACTAAAGCGACCTTATCCTATACAGGATATCAGATAAAGAAACGTGCAAAACTGTCATCCTATAGGGGGACACTCTCAAGGTACCTCGAGGCGATGCACAAAAACTTTATCCAACCTAACAAGAGAGACCGTGGGATATGCTGCCACACGTCCCCCTCCCACTTACTATGAACATTCTCTCTGTCCACCTTGATATTTACCTACCCAAACACCATCCTTTAGGGGGACACTCCCAGGGTGCCACAAGACCGAAGATAGATCTCACGGTGTGAACACAAAGGGAGAAACGCGAAGAGGTTTAAATGAAGTATCATATACCCCATGTACCTCCCACTAAGTGTTCTACCTAAGGGTTCATTAACTTAGACCATCCGGCTACTGATTTTATCTAAGTTAGTTTAATTTGCTCAAAAACAACTATTGTCTTTGAAATTAAACAAGTTCAAATAGTCACATTATACTCTTTAACGGACTGTCCTCAAATTTGCATGCATGCATTAAATCTATCTAATTCACCTTTTCAGGTAGGTCCCTAGGTAGGGATGTTCCATTTCCGTCAGCTTAACTACCCCAGCCTAGGCAGAACCTGCCTTAGACAAAAGGTCCCTTATAGATAGATTTACTATACTTTTAATCTTTTATTAGTCAATTTAATCATATTAAACTGACTAAAAAGATTAAACCTTAGGTTGCTAATCTTATTAGAACTGTGATCTTAGGTCTATCTCCACCATGTTTAAAAACATTTTTAAAACCATGATTCAAGCCTAAGTTCGCATGCATGTCTTTCTTATAGATTTTAGTTCTAATTTCCTTATAACTCTTATAAAAGAAACAACTAAAACCATACACATTGCCATGCATAACTAGGTATTTATAACACTTATAAATTTAACCTATGTATCATGCTTCATGCAATGTCCATTTATTACTATACATAACTTTTATATACTTGTAATGAACCAAGCAAGCATGCTTCCATACACCCTTATAGTATAACACTTATAATATAAAGATGATGCATCTCTATGCTTAATGCATGCATAAATATAACTCTTATATTATATGATGCATGAGCATGCTCTTATGTAATTTAAATCATGCTTCTCTAAATCATAACACTTACAATTAGAGATGATGCATGACCAATGCATAACCTAAGGTGGGATTCCAACTATATGACATACCATATGACATATAATAAAACATACATCCTATTTACATTCACACAAGTTTAATGGATCGGGATGAACCGCCTAAAAAAACCAGAAATAAAATTCTATCTATTACATTTCTCCATCGAGCAAATCGGTTCACAAGCGAACCGAGTCTTGAACCGCCAGGGCGAAGCCTCCCTCATCGTTTAGTAAACTAGCCGAGTATCCACGATCGTTTAGCTACGATCGAGTACCATTTACAATATGATGAAACATGAGGCACTCGATCGTTTAGCATACCAGACATTACACGCGCAAGTCTAAACGATCGTTTAGACGACGACGTTGCTGTGAAGCACGACCGTCTAGACGATCACATAATAAGCGCTTAAGTAACAAATTTACTCCACGATCGTGTGGTCAGAAACTAAGCGATGAAGCTTGCTGAGCTACACGATGACGTGTCAACATGCTCCCGAGTATCCGATACTCAACGATCGCTTACCCCCATTGTTTACACGACCCGACCAACACTTGATCGTCTTCATCCTCGAAGTATAGCAACTCTTTGTCTTGAAGCTTCATCACGAGCGACTCACAAAGACTCAAACACTTTGAATTTATAGACTCGATAGCAAGTTAATACGCCCAAAAACACAGGGGCCCTTATAATTAACTTTAAATGTAAAAGAATTAAATAACCAGAGGCATCATCCCAGAAAACTCCATTAATTCACATCTACAAAACTATTTAACAATTAAACAAAGTGTAGACATGCTTTATCCACCGAGAAGGTAAATGTTGTTCTATGCATCAATGAATTTGGAATATCATAACCTGGCTCTGATACCAATTAAAAGAAGTCTTATCAAAGAGTACCTATGAGTGGAAGCAAGATCGTTCCAAATTCATTGTGACAGAAACACCGCATTCACAATCAAACATACAAGTTATGCGTTTAACAAATTACGACATGCTTTTCAAACTTAAAAAACAAAGAAACGAGAGACATACTAGTTGAAGAACCCTTCTTCTCTTTAAATCTCGCTCTCGTCAGGAATCGGCAACTCATGCAGTCGCTACGCTCGCCAAGGCTATCGTCCACCAAATCACGTTGTCATCTACCACCTAACGGTCTTCAACACAATTAGGCAGCAAAGGAGGACACGACCAGTCGAAAACCTCGGTATTCTCGGAGTGAGAATCCAGGTGGTGTGGGCTCTGTTGGATTTGGTAGAGGGAAGGAGGAAGGAACAATCATTTACTACAACCAAGCAAGTGGGAGATATCTGAAGTCTATCATATAGACAGGTGCTTGATTGTTTAGGAAAAGGTGCACGATCATGTAGTAAATGAGGCTGATCGTTTAGACGATCATTCAGGTAAATCGCTCTGCGCGCGCGATCGTTTAACAAATATTATGCGATCGTTTAGGTAAGCAGCGTGTGTACACGATCGTTTAGTAAACTTTGAGCTATCGTGTTTGCTCTCGTTTGCTAGGCAATGGGCAGTTACTAATTCGGGGAGCGATTATCTAATCTCTTTGCAAAATGAAACCATTTTCATTTTATTCCTTCAGTTACGAAAACTTGATTGCAACCTCCCACTATCTCATTCGGTTACGGAGAAAAAATTCGCCAACAATTATCTTACAATTGGTTTAATTAGAAATAATATATAATCATATTATATTATAACCTATAGGTAATATCACATTATATGCAACATATAAACATGCTCTTTTTCTCCTCCACTAGGTATAAATCATATTTATATCCTTTTCCTCCAATTAATGTATCTGATACATCATGTCAACTATATCAATATATAATCAACCAGTTTAATCATATCATATATAATTAAACTCCCCCTTGTCAATTTGAATACTTCAAACTGACCCAAAACTGATTCTCAACTTGATTCCATTGAGCTACCAAGAGGACGTTATGGACCTGTGGCTCGAAGCTCCAACGGTAGCGTGAATAGCTCACTAAACTCTTTAGCCACGAGATCCATCATTCGTTAACTGTCAGGCATTCTACTAAAGACCGACAACTGCAGTCTTCTTACCATGAGATATATTTTGTGTCCATGGGATATAACCAAATCAACAGTAACGATGACCCTTCACAGATGCTCGTAGTACAGTGGGCCATTTACCGTTTTTTCCTTGTTGTTACATCTAATCTTTTAAGTACTACTGATCCCTTTAATAAACAATAACACATAGTCCTACTATGCGTGGACACCTCTCGAGCCATGAGAAGGTGTGTGCGGCCACATCGTTCAAGCCCCTGAATCAGCCCTTGAGGGAGCAATCTATCTACTTATCTTTTGCTTCGGGGAAGAAGTAAATTCCATCTTGTGTATCTAAGTTCCTAGCTCCAAATAGCCGAATCCCCAATAGCAGGTCTGAGTCAGCAATCTGGCCACGCACCCATGGAAAATTAAAGGACCGTCCTCAAAGGCAAGAGTTCCCAACTACTCAGGATTGAGGTCATGTTACCTATGGTCATCCTAGTGAAGTGAAGTCTCTATCATGAACGACGTTATATAACGAGCCTATAACACTTCATGGTCCAGTCTTATACAAATTCCTTTATATAGGACGCCCCCACTCGCATGTTTCCACATGAATGATCAGGATCAAACCATCTATAGCAAGTCACAATACTTATAACTATTCTACAAAGCGGGTCGTATCCGTAATGTTACCAAGATAAGGTTTCCCTCCTATATCCATATACTATAGACCATTTTGGTTATCACTTAAGGCATGATCTACCTGTATGTCTCCACACACATACTTAAGTTACAACAACAACCAGGGATCTTAGTTTATTGGTTTGTGGTAAAGCAATTAAAATATCCAATGTTTCATAGACAACAGTGAAGAAAATATCATATATTATTACATCACAAGCGTTTGTTCAATACAGTGTTTACAAACTACAGGATCCAACAAGAGTTTAGGGCATCGTCCTCAACACTTCCTATATCTTTATAAGGTCATGCTATTTTGCATGTTGCGTACTTGTACATATTAGGCTAGTAGCTTATCATAAGTACTCGTGCATTACAATTAGCTTATGGTCATGAGCCAAATATTTTCCATTTGAGAATTTTGGATTCACAGTATATGTTTCAATTGCTCCATCACAACGTACTAAGATAAGTCCTTGAAGGAGGTTAAGAATATATGTTGGATATGATTCCCCATCAATTATCAAATATCTTGAACTCTTGACGGATGATTTAATTACTGTACAATTTACTTATTGTCATTTTAATGAGAAAAATTTTCCAACATTAGGGGAGGAATTATGAAGTTGGAAAAAGAAACTACATGGACTACATCATTATTGTTTCATTTAGATCTCCATACAGATCAATGTGAACTTGAAGTTCGAAAGACAACTCATTTGCAAAATATAGCAAATTAGTTACCAGATGCGTTTATAGATGCAAAGAAATTAACTAGGTCACATATACTCACTGCAAATGTTCTATTGAAATCCCAACATAGTAAATTGTCACTGATGAGTTTAGAACACTCCAGAATCGTGGTAGACCACTGAGTTTCAAAGATATAAAAATCCTCGAAAAAGAAAAATAATCAATAGTAAAAAAGATTTAGTTGAGGAAGTAAATATCCATGAAGAAACCTTGGATATGGTTGATAGTCGAATTAGTTAAGAAAATGAAAGACCTAAAGATAATAAAGAAGTTTCAATAAACTACGTCATGACAAGGAAAAGATAGAAACGAATTAATGTAGTTATTGACAACATTTTTGTGTATAATATTGATCTTGATATTATATCTGAAAATGAGGATTTTGAACTAAAATCTGTTGAAGAATGTTGACAAAGAAAAGATTAGCTTCAGTGGAATTAAGCAATTGAGGTAGAATTAAACTCACTTTCAAAACATCGGATTTTTTGAACCAGTAGTTTGAACACCATAAGGTGTCAAAGTTGTGGGATATAAATGGGTATTTGTGAGAAAAATAAATGAAAATAATGAGGTCACAAGATATAAAGCAAGACTAGTTGCATAAGGTTTTTCCAAGTCTGGATATGCATCTTATGGATGTAGTCACGACATATTTATATGGATCTCTCGATGATGATATTTATATAAGAACTTCATAAGGATTTAACTTACCTGAAATATATAAATCAAATTACTGGGAATTGTATTCAATAAAGTTACAGAGATTACTATATGCATTGAAACAATCGGGATGAATGTGGTTAATCGCTTGAGTGGATATTTGTTGAAAAAGGATATTAAAATAATCCAATATGTCCATGTATTTTTTTTATTAAAAAAATAACAGTCAGGATTTGCTATTATAACTATATATGTTAATGATTTAAATACAATTGAAACTCCAAAATGTTTTCAAAGGCAATAGAATATCTTAAGAAAGAATTTGAGATGAAAGATTTTGGATTTTTTTTTTTTTTTTTTGGGGGGGTCTTGGTTAGCAAAATGAGCATTTAGCATATGAGATATTTATTCATCAATCAACTTATACATGAAAAAAATTTGAAAAGATTTAATATGAACAAAGTACATCCATTAAACATTCTAATGGAAGTCTATTCACTAGATGTGAAGAAAAATATATTTTGATCTCGAGATTATACATGAATAAAATTTGAAAAGGTTTTATATGAACAAAGTACATCCATTAAACATTCTAATGGAAGTCTATTCACTAGATGTGAAGAAAAATATATTTTGACCTCGAGATGATAATGAAGAAATACTTGGTCTTGAAGTACTTAGTGTGATTAGTGCACTTATGTGTCTTACTAATAATACAAGACCAGATATTGCATTTTTCATAAATTTATTAGCTAGATATTGTTCTTCTCCAACAAAAAAACATTGGTATGGAATTAAGTATACTCCATTATCTCCAAGGAACGATCGATAGGGTTTTTAAATAAATCAAATTTTGATCTAGTTAGTTATACGGATTCTGGATATTTATCTGATCCACGTAAAGCTAAATCTCAAAAAGGCTATTTATTCACATAAGGAGAAACTGTTATATCATGACGATCGGTGAAACAAACCATAACGACCACTTCCCCAATTCATGCTGAAGTTCTTGCAATTCACGAGACTAGTTGAGAATGTGTATGGTTAAGATCAATGACTTAACAAATTCATGGAACATGTGATTTAATCTTCTAGTAAAAATCTTCCGACAATATTATACGAAGACAGTACAGCATGTATAACACAAGTCAAAGGAGGATATATTAAATGAGATAAAACGGAGTATATTTCACTCAAGCTTTTCTACAATCGCGATCTTGAAGAAAATAGTGACATTTTTGTATAACAATTTTGTTTAAAGGATAACTTAACAGACTTATTTATAAAATTATTATCAACTACAAATTTTGAAAAATCAGTGCAGAACATTAGAATGTGGCGACTCAGAGATCTCAAGTGATGTTTCTGTGAGAAGGAGCAAATATATTGTATTATCTTAGATGTATAAATTATATGAAATATGTACTCTTTTTCATTCACTAGAAGTATAAATTATATGAAATATGTATTCTTTTCATTCACTTGAAGTATAATTATATGAAATATGCAAATATATTTTATTATCTTAGAAATATAAATTATATGAAATATGTACTATTTTTCATTCACTATAATTTTTTTTCCTTTTGGATTTTTTCCTAGTAAAGTTTTAATGACACATATTTCACATATATCTAATGGGTATCTAAAGTGGAGTATTATAAATATCATAATATATGTGTAAAGTAGATACTCATTTTTAGTGTCAAAGGACCAAGTGAAATTTGCCCATTACTCCATGTTTTATCGATGTGTCTCAAGATTACACACTACTTTCTATTTGCCACATTGTCTATAAATATTGGAATTTTGTGGGTTTTGTAAGAGGATGCATATTGGTGAGAAATACAAATAATTTGGGGTCAACTTCTTCTTTTAATTTTCTATTTTTATTTCATAATTTTAGTTATTTATTTCATATATTTAAATATTTATATGATATTATATTTTTCGATATCGTGTTTCCATTGTAACTCATTTTGCTATTTAATTTTTTTAAAAAAATAAAAAATAAATCTTACGCATAATCTAAATTGACTAAGTCTCAACGTATTCGATCTTGTTTTCTAATCTACGGAACTGAATTTTGTGTGTATATAGACTTCCAAATCTTTTTATTTTATTTTTAATTTTTAATAATTCTGTTATTTTTTTAAAAACATCCTTAAAGCACAATTTTCATATACCTTTTAGATAATAGAAATCTACTAAGGTCATGTTTTGATTAGGTTATTTACTAGTGTTTTGTAATATAATAAAATGTGGGTCCGCTATAAAATTTGTAATCAATAAACATAATTTTATTGGGGAATAGAAAGTCATCAATCCAATTAAATTTGATAATTATGTGTTACCTACACCCTCTTTTTTACTTCCTTATAAAAGCAAACACCACCAATAAATTTTTTTATTACGATTGGATCAATGTGTAGTAAATAAAATTAAAGGAGTCTCATTCATTTTGTGATTGAGGCCTATTACAGTTACGCCATATTTACAAAACCGTAATAAAAATTTGTATAACCATAATTAAATCTTATTGATGTATCAATTGTAATGAGTTTGAATCGCAAACGTAAATAAATTAATTTTGATCGCATTTATTTAAAATTATGAATTTTGTCAAATTTACTATTATCATTACCTAAATGGTAGTTGTAACAATAACTATAAGGGTAATGATAACGATAGGACGTAATTTTCATACGCAATTGGATTTAATACTTTTTATTCATATTGGGTTGTTTCATTATAGATTTGTATGTAAGGCCATGTATCAATACAAACGTAGAACATAAGTAAACAACACCAAAAGTAACAAAATAGAGCCACTTTTTTATTTCCATTGATTTATTACGTTTTCAATGAGGGTAGATATGACCTTAGTACATGAATGTAAATTCATTACAATTGTGATTTTTTTTATTACGGATTAGTAAATATGCACTAAATTTGTAAAAGTTCATAAACTTAAAGTCCAAATTTAAATATATTTGTTATTAAAATAAATCATAATATTCCTTTATCAATCTAATATGACGAGCCAGGATTGAAATTGATATAGTGGAAGAAAATACCTTATCGAGGATACGTTCGTGTTCACACTACTATGGATATCCAAATGTAAGGCAAAGGATTAAAGTTTTCACTTCTTACAACGGAAAAACCAAAAAAGCCAAAGGAAGTATTTTCAGAAGGAACCATCAACATCATGTACCAAATATTGGTATAAACTGTTTGCAAAATGTGGGGGGAGGGGGGGGAAATGGCTACATTCAATATTTTCCACACACTTCAAACAAGTCCTTCATTTCTTTCGACTTTTTCCTTTCCTGGCGTCTAATATTTTTACAAACTAACATCAAATCAACTATCTTAGTTACATAGCAATACAAATATCAGATTGCACACCTTCCATGGGAGCAAAAGGGGGGATCAAAACACAAGAAGAAAACCCGGCTCATCGGTTCTGATTGTTTCTGAAAAAATTGAGATCCCAACGACGAATCAAACCATCCATAATATGGCTTGCGGGATTACGGACGACAGTTACGGTTGCCTTCGTATTAGCTGACAAGTCGGCTTCAGCTGAACTTTGGCTAATTGCTGGTGTATTAGTACAAGAGGAGGCCCCTGCACTTTCAGTTCCAGTAGTAGAAGTAAGAGCGGAAGATTCGCTTTTATCGTAACATGAGCGATCAGATACGGAATCCAAATCCCTAGCTACTGAAGTAGATTCTGGTTTAATAGAAACACTGTACTCTTCTGACGTTGAAGCAGATTCTGCTTTAAACTGAGAAAAATGGTCATTTGAAGTGGTGGTGGCTTGCGGATGAAGAACTCCACAATGGTCTATTCGTGAAACTCCACATTCATCCTTCTGCAAAACATCCTTATTGTTGGTACATACACTCGAAGCTTGATTATCTTCCTGAACGTTTTTCATTTTGAAATCCTTCAATGATTCCATTACTGCTTCCATGAGCATCTGAAATTCATTTACCACACAAAAGACAGAAAAACAGCACCTTACAACCTTGGCTGCGTTTCGGAGATTAGACAATAGGAAAATTATTATTAATCAGACTCACCCTTTCTTCCTCCTCGACACTGCACGGGAATCCTGCCAAGTCATCAAGTGGATACTCGACATATTGATCGTCGTCCATCAAGTTTGGTACATTGGGTCCGTAAGGATGGCCATTGGATAATTCGAAACTAATCATATCTGAAGACAAATCTGTGTCATTACTTGTGCTCTGATCCTGCACCACAGCAACATTTATGTCGAACTATGTGAATAAGCTACTCTACTCACACAAGGATTTTCAACATTATTGGGGATGTCGCATGGATAATCAGCCATACCAAGTTTACTGCTGATTGTCCATTGTTAATTAATGGGGCCCAGTCATTCCTCCTCTTTGAGGATATTACAATTTAAACAACAGGGTCGATTCAAAATGTTGTGAGAAGATTACTAATATCGTGAACAGTTCAACCATGCAAAGTACGCATCTTAGATATGCATTTGGAATCTCTAAAAAAAAGGTAAGAAAAAGGAAAACTGAAGCTAGGAAGATACCTGAGATTGGGATTGATGATCTCCAGAAGGAAGATCAGGAGGAACCTGATGCAAGAAGTAAAGTCATGAACTGTCATCCGTGCATGTCTATTTCATTCCAAATTAACCATAAAGTTGTTTTCATCTTCACAGCGCAATAGAGTGCATATATGACGTTACCTCTGTCCGGCTCATAGATCTTTTTGAACGGAGTTCTTTAATAGCACCTTCTGTACTATTAGTTGGTATATCTGTAAATAGGAAAAAAAAAATCATTAAACGAATAGGTCTAGTCAGCCTTACAATCCTGAGTAGAAGTGACAGTAAGGAAGCAGAACATAGTGAATTGTTAAGCCGTGCCTCTTGACGTTGTGGAGGAACCATGGTTAGAGCCCGCTTCTTGCACTGCTCTCCAATAATCCTGAAGGTAAAACATAGTTAGATCATGCAGTTCAACAGAAGTGAAATCCAACAGATACACTGAGGCCTATTTACCTTATTACTGAAGTAGGATGGCATTGCGTTAATATAAATATCCCCTATTTCGTCCTCTGGTGGTTGTAAAACATTGTGGAAGAAGATATTTATAGAGTCAAAGTAAAATTGAGGCCGCGGAGAATTGTGATCACCGTCAAACTTGATAACGTTTTTATCCCCCTGCAAAAAGGACAATTTGATCAATAAATAGTAGCAGTGTAAAGTGTTTGGCAGTTAATAACTAAGCATCTAATAGCTTGTATATATGCCATCAAAACCTAAGTGAGTGAGGATCGTTGGAAATAATTGGATATTAACTTCTCGATGATGATGATGATTATTGGCGGGGGTGGGGATAAGGAATAGTTTATTAACCATGACTATATGTGAATACAAAGGGGAGGGTGTTTTTCTTTTGGGGGGGAAGAAATACAAAGGGGAGGTTAAACGAGAGATTTTGTAAAATATTTGGATAGGCAGCTAAACATAAAAATTAAACATGAAGAATCCTGTATTTGAATATGCTTCTTGAGGTTCATCAAATAAGAAGAAGCTGGAGGGAAAGACGAAGGGAAACCCAAAAACTTCTTGGGAAAGATGGAGAGAAACCCAGAAACTTTTTATAAGAACACTGCTGATGGTTGAAACCCTGGAATATAGTCCAATATTTTAGCAGAAGTATTTGACAGAAGATTATGTGTGATTCAAAATCCTTTTTGCATGAAGTTGCTTCGACTCTTGAACGAAAGAGTTTCAAACAAAATTCATCCTATATTTCAGCATCTTTAACTTTTTGGGCAAGGGTAGAACCTCTGAAGCTTTACAAGGTGCTGCAGGCTACAGCTACAGCTACACTCCACGTGTTTTCGGATCATTACGAATCTAATACATAGTATACAAAATCCATAGCATTGTTCTGCATTTGAATCGCTTTGTTCATAATAAAGTTACCCACTCGGGCCACTTCAAACCCAAAACTTTTTGCTTCCCCCCACCACCACCAAAAAAAAAAAAAAAAAATTTAAATAAGAACTTCATAACAAGAGATATTTGGGTGACGAGGATTTACCACGTAGGCATCAAATATTTGGTCCGAGTGATGAGGTCGTATAAAGTCATCGTCGATGGCATGCCCGATTAGCACCGGTACAAAGCAAGATTTTGCCACCTAGACAAAACAATGTTGGATCAATCTCACTTGAAATGGCAAGCATTAAAGATAAAAAGAAAGCTTATGAAGAACTTAACGTTTCATTCTCAATTTCTGGCTGAACTAGTATTGCTGCATTTTTTTCAATCAATTCATTACCCAAAAATGGAAAACAAGTCACGGGTCAACTAACAATTTTTTCCCCATAAGAGAGACATAAACAATTATTTATTAAGAAACAACGTGGCCAGAAAAGGAGCAACCTAAAAGGGCGGAGGGACAAGGAGTCCCCTCTCCTAGAGAGAGAGGCAACAAAAACACCTAATCTAAGTTGATAGTGAAAGTGGTGTAATTACAAAAGACGTGTTGGCGAACTCCAATTAAAGGTTGTGAACTGGACAAAAATTTTCATGCAATTAGCATCTAAAGAATAGTTTTTTTCTTATAGCAGCCCCAAGGAAAAAAGAAAACATGCACAGCAATTCTTCACTCTATTAATTAGCATGCAAATGAGAATTCATAAAAGGAGCTCATAGTACACCTAGCTGATAATAGATAGAATGTTACCTTAATGGTGTTCAGGTCCATGATGTCAAATTTTGCCTTCTTCAGGATAGCTCTTCGCATGTATTGAATAGCAAACTTCACCTAAAATCACACAAATAATGCAACAGTTAAGATGTCCGAACATCAACCACTTATCATCAAAAGAACATTAATTGCAACATCTGAACCCAATCAATCACGTGCACATCTTTGAACTTTGGAATAACTTTAGAAAATAGCAGTTGTGACTTGTGACTTGTGAGATAATTTAAAATTTGTTTCGACCACCCCACTTATTGGTCCCAATAAAAGAAATGGACTAGAACATTGCTACAAGAGGAACTTCTCAGTTCAAGCTTTGGAAGATTCAAAATCAGTGAATGGTTCTTACTGTGAATTTAGGTAAACGAAACTTATAGGTTTCGACAAGTTCCATCATTAGCTCAACCAGGTCAGAGAAAGGGCTGTCCAAAACCATCCCTGCAATTGAAGGATCCTCAGCCCCATACATTAGGCTGTTTGAAACAAAGCAAGTTAGTGGAAAATGAACAAAACTAGATAAGATTCGAACATTATCAAAGGCTGAGATATAGATCACTGTTGTTTTTAGATAAGGACCAAAATTACAATGACTTGTAATTTTAAGTTCTTTCCCATGAGGAAAATTATATATTCCATTCAAATTACTTGTGAAACAAATCAATCAAATTTGTAATATAGATAACACCATAGTGAAGAAACACAATACATATTTTATTATGACTTTGCACATATCTTGACCAACTGGGCCTCCTTTTTGTAACCCTTTAGTCCTCATGGGGATTCCTCATCTTTCCCTCTTTTGTTTGGTCATTTTCATCAATATAAAGCCAAAGTTTCTTATTAGTTTAAAAGAACCACAAGAAAGAAGAGTACTTTGATTAAATTTGAAGACTGAGAATTTCCCACATTTTGCTTCAGAATGATTATAAAGTCATTTTTTTCATTTTTTTCTTTGTTGGCCAACTCAGTTAAAGTTCATCTTTTTCTCTCTTGTGCGGATCCCACCCACCCACAACGTCTATTTTTTCCCTGCTTTGAAAAGTTTGAATTCTTAAGGTCAGATTCTTTGCCAAGCAGACCTCTCATGAGAGGATCAACATTATGGATCGTATTCAGAGGTCATCTTTTATGTTGATCAACGTTTAATAGTGTAGGTGTGTAAAAAGGCCACAAATAGTTGGAGCATGTGCTGTGAGATTGTCATTATCATGGAGGTCTTATTCCATCTTTCATCGTGTGATAGAAGGGCTCTTTTATCTTTTTCTTTTTCTTTTTCATTTTTTCCCCTTTTTTGCAGCTTTGTGGAATATCTGGCTTGAGAAAAACGGGGATCTTTATTGAAATGGAAAGGTCTTGGAAGAAGGTTTTGGCTCGGCTAGGTTCAACACCTCCCCCTTTAGGCTTCCATCCTAAGAACTTCAACAATCATTTATTTCTTATTCTATTTGATGAAAACCCATTTTTTGTAACTTTTTTTTTTTTTATACTTTTTTATCCATGTTTGGACCAACTTGCACACACTTCGATTATTCTCAAGATAGGTCTGATCCAACTGCATGTTGTTGGCAAGGTAATTTTCAGGATATTAATTCTCAAGTAGGTGACTACCATGGTTTGAACCTATTCTCACAAGTTTTTATTATTTATATTGCTCTCGCTGACAACCTAGGGTGGTTTTTTGAGATATTTTTATTTGTTGGCTCATTTTGGCTGGAATTTTTTCTTTTTATTTCTCGTATGTTCGATCATTTCTTCTCGATCATAGTTTGTTCTCTTTATTGAAGAAAAATTATGGCCTAAATATTTTTGGTGCCAGATGAGAGTTCCTTTTCCCTCTTCCACACAACATTATGTTGTCTAAGCCTTTATTGTTTACATAACTCTTATTAAGGACTAGGTCAACTCACGGTGGTTTTTGTGATACATTTGTCGGCTCATTTTGGCTTGGACTTCTCCTCTTTATTTCTCATGTATTCTCTCATTTGTTCTAAATAAAAGTTGTTATCTTTATGAAAGAGAAACTATGGCTAAAGTAGATTTTTCGTGCCAGATGAGATTCTTTCCCCCTTACATCAGTATCAAACTTCAATATAGAATTATATGACCAATATAATTTAAAAACACGATGGAACCAACTACTCACTAGCAAAGGCCAACCCCACTCCACAAATGCACTATTGGAGTTGAATTAATATCAACGAGAAAGTTGGGTACATAAACGTAAAACAATTCATCTCCCTCAACAAATGGACTAGTGGGAAGATAGAAGTAGAAGGCAACCTGGTAACGGCACCCATAGAACGGCCCCATAGGCCAATCAAAGAGACATTTCCATCTGCCCGCAAATACTCAACCACAGCTTTCAGATCATCCTTCTGAAAGAGTTTCAAAAAGTTCAAAATTATATATTGAGGGAATGAAAATGGCAACATGCATCAAGCATCCTAATCGTCAAGCAAAAGACCTACAAGCAGCAGTCAATTATTCTAGTCTTCAGTGATAAAGATCACCGAGGACATGTAGATAATAAAATGTGTAGGGTTTAAACATAGGAGCGTGATTCTGAGTAACTAATCCATGCCATGTGGTATAAAAATGATTCTCTGCCATTTAGGAAGAATGTACACAGTATACTGCGAGTCTGCAATAGAATTCTAAATAACTTCTAATAGAAAATGAACTATTCCAAGAAACTAGAGACACTTCAACTCAAGAAAAGAGGGGATATCTTAGACACTTACTTCATTCCACCCCAACGTGACATGCTCACCCCCAGAAAGTCCAGAACCAGAAAAATCAAGAGCAAACACAGTGATGTTAGAAGGCAGTAATATTATGGCAGCCTCACTAGCATCTGCTCGACACCCACTGTTGCAAATCAAATAAGTACCAATCAGAATGCATGAATTAATCCAGTGATTTAAATTATTCTTAACAAAAAGGATTCACATAACGAGATGCATTTCTAGCAGGAAACCAGCAGCAAATATTTCTAAATTGAATTTCCAAGATCAAAGCTAATAAGTATGCAATCTGTTATATCACTTACAAGGGAAGAACTAGTTCAAATATGTAATTACTAATTAGGTATAAATTTTCAGATATAACTCACCTGTTACCATGGCAGTAAATTACACAGGGTAGAGGCTTTCCCTCAGGACTAACAATAGGCAAGTAATGACTGCACTGAAGTACATCTCCCCGACTGTTTTTAACCTGCAATAGTGTTAGGGTGTTCTTAACATAACAGAAAAGAGAAAATTTATCTCCATGAACCAGCAAAGTGAAGGTAGTAGATGTCAAGATTGTTAGATGGTGTGGATGCCTTCAGTCTCAAACACATTAAAGAGAAAAGAGAAAAAACAAACGAACAAACATTCAAACAGACCACAGCCAACCAATCACATTAAAGAAATACTATAACCTAGATGGCAGAAAATTTGTTTCATCTATTTGCCTCTACATATAGGAAATGAACCTCTGCTGGAACTGGAGAATATCCATTCACATTCAATTTAAGATCTGAATGCTATAAGTCAGATAACAGATCTTGGTTGGAACTTATATTTTGACTTACCCAGAATAGTTTTGAACTTGAACTAGGGAATGGGAGAGAAAATAAAACCAAGTTGCCCACTTCTAGAATAATTGAAAAATGACCAGAGGATGTCCTCTCAAGTCAGCTACTTTTGAAGCCGAAGAAATTATCCATCCACGTGTCGAACACCAAAAGTTACCGCTACAAGTTAAGTCACTATTTCTCTAAAGTTGGCCCAAGTGTTGCAAGTATTAAGAGGGGAAGATCAATTACCTTCAAATTATCAAATAAGTCTAGAGAAATTCCTCATACCTCTAGTTATTATTACTGAGCTTGAGACTTCGTCCAAGAGTGTCCAATGATTTTGAGGTTGCCTCCCAATACTTCCCAAGAATCCTCACACACAATTGATAAGCTTTTGGGTTCAAGCCAAAAATCCTTTCTCCACTTTAGGTATAAGTGCCATCAGACACATGCATGCGTTGAAGTTTTTTGGAATAATGCAAGTCCTTCATATTAGCTAATATGTTCAATAATATTTTCCTGTGCGCATGTATGCAGTTAAAGATTTCACAGAAGGCAAAGATTTCAATTGGTCAATGCTATGAAGGCTTTTACTCGGGAATTATGGTTGAAAAGAATTTTCGAATTGTCAGTAGGAAGGGGCATGCTTAGGAAGAAGTCTTTAAATCAGCAAGTTTCAAAGTTCCTCATGGTGTTCACTTTGTAGTTATTTTTTATTAATTAATTAATTTATTTTGAAACTGAAACATTTCATAAGGGCTTTTGCTAAATTCATTTTTAGACAAGGCTACAGAGAGATATAATGGGGAGGGAGGTGTGGAATTCATGGCGTCGTTAGTCTGGAAATTCTCTTTCTTTTTCTATTTCTTTCTTCTGTACTGCCTCTTTGTAAATGTTCACTATATCAATAAGTTTGTTTCGTTTTCAAAGAAAGAGCATCATTATCATAATGAAGAACCAAGTTCTTTTCTAAGGGAAACCATGTATGGGTTGACAGAAGAAGGAGCAACCACTCCCTTGCTAGAATTAGGACATAACTTCATCTTCAATAACTTATTGATAAATGTTCACTATATCAATAAGTTTGTTTCGTTTTCAAAGAAAGAGCATCATTATCATAATGAAGAACCAAGTTCTTTTTTAAGGGAAACCATGTATGGGTTGACAGAAGAAGGAGCAACCACTCCCTTGCTAGAATTAGGACATAACTTCATCTTCCACGACCATCAAATTTATTGATCTCAGCACAAATCCCTTTGCTATGTGAATGATTCACAACCCTCGCAACAAACTCATTGCTTCTTAAATCTAAAAAATTAGGAGGTCCCTTAAAGCCCCAGTGATTCAATTCAGCAAGACCAAACAATGAAAAAAGATGGAAAGCAGACTATATATGTGCGATACTATACTACCTCTAAATCTACTATATATCTTAGTCCCAAAGATATGTTCTTCGTGAAAATTGATTTGATGGGTACAGCCACCCCCTTTCCCAGAGAGACCAACCTCATTCGGTGAGAGTTCCAGAATTCTCAAACATCCCAGACAGTTAAAAACTAAAAAAACTCCACCTCTTAACATGTATGACCCGCTATCTTTTGTAATTGACGGCCATAGGGAAGCTATACAATGAACTTATTTTAAAGTGTCAACAACCCGTACTGAAATCATGACACATTAACTTTTCTATAGATATGAGGGACCAAACTGACTTTATAAGTTTCAGTAAAATTTAACCAAGCTCAACGTAGATGGAGCAAATCAATGGAGAAGTCCAAGAAAGAAAATTGACGACACAGTTACATTTATGATATGAAATCGTACCTCCAGATCCTTCCTTTGATACAACTTTCCTCTTAGCGTGAACTCATCTTCTAGTAAATCATTGTTTGGGTCGTATTCAGCTCTGTGAGTAAAATTGAGAAAAGTTGAAGCCTCTCCGAGTTACCAACGTTTAATTTAATGAAATGAATAAAACAAAAGTGAAGTAACAAAATGAGAGGAAACCGCAACGTATATCGTAAAAAATGTCCAATTATTAAGCAATAATTATAGAACACAGTACCAATCGAAATAAGAAACGAAAAATGAACGGATCCACATTTCAATATCATTAAATCGCAGAGATCTCATTCAAGTCAGAAATACCCAAAAAGGGAAAAAGTGTAAACTATCATACACCAGGCGTAACAGAACCTTAACAAAAACGAAAGGGAAGGCAATATTTAGATCTCAACCTACAAGGCACCTCCATTACCTCGATGGAACCCATGTAGAATTCAAATTTCAGGGACCTGAGTGCTAAGATTAGCAAAGAGATTAACAGAAGGACTTTAATTTCTCAAAAAACAGAGCAAAATAAAATACTTAATATCATAGCTCCAAACATCCATCACTCTCTAGCCTTTCACAGCACCAAAACAAACGCACTCACGCACCAAATTCCAACTCTAATACTAGTAATTCAACAGAAAAAAGAGAGAAACAAATCTAGAAAATGATCAGAAACTTTACCTGGGGGGACGAATGATGAAGTTGATCAGCTGCTCCATCAGATTCAAAGAAAAAAAGACGAAGCAACCGATCTGTATCTCTTACCCAAACTGATTCTGGGTTTCCTTGAAAGAAGACGGAGTAAGATAATACGAATTCACCAATGAAGGAGATGAAATCAAAGAGAGAAAAAATTAGAGGAACAAAAAGAAAAAAGGATTATTCGCTGAAAGGAATGAAAATGGAGAAGAAGAATAGAAGGTGGCTTTCTTTATTAACTTGCGTTTTGTATATACTTTTGTTCGTTTATTGGGCTTTCGATTTTCGAAGCCGCCTTTCTACATCCGATGTCTATCTGTCTCCGTTCCCGTCTCCGTCTCTCCGATCTTCCTGCGCGTGTCAACACGCGCGTTACATAGCGCGTACCTGTGCCTCTTCTCGGATGTGCTTTTTTCCCGCGACGCTTCCGTTTGGGCCTGTGGGGCCTATTTTCGTGGGCTTAACTGGGCCTTGGCCCAATGGTGTTTTCGTAATTATGAAATGATTTGGAACATTTATCGAGAAGTCCATCCTCCTCTCTCCTCTCTCTGCCAAGATATTAAGATGTACAAGAAACATAGTTTGGAAGATTGAACTTTCAACTTTTTAAAATAAAAATCATATCAATTATCATTAAATTAAGTTCACTATGACGAATAAGATTATATAGTAATTCAACCCTGAAATATGCATCCACCATGCAAGATGATTTGTTGCTTCTTAATTGAAAACAACACAATGCATTAAAAGAAGTAAAAATGCTATGAGTAACAACACAATGCATTAAAAGAAGTAAAAATACTATGAGAAACCTCATTCATCACGGCCTCGAAGAATGTCAAAAGAAGATGGAGGCATGGAGAAATTAAAAAAATGTTATAATGTATATGTGTTAATTAAATGATTTTTTTTTTCAACACGTGGGGAAAAAAATCGAACATCTGAACTCAAAGTTCATGGTAGAAGTAAATAAAGTTTAATACTAATATGATTGAGTAAATAATACATATAACAGATAGAGCAGAGCTCGACTAGCATCCGTATGTGTTATCAACAACGAAGTTAGTGGTTTGAAATCCCACCCCTATTATACTACTACTAATAATAATAATACATATATATCTTTTGGGGAAAATTGTCTTTTATTTATTTATTTTATTTGTTTTAATGAGCGAATCTAAACATATATGAAAATAAATTTCAAGTTTGATTTAGTGGGAAAAAATCACAAATGAAATAGCATAACTTTGGAGCTTGGAGTTGAAAGGAAAAATATGATAAGATGTATGATTCACATGTGCTTCACGTATATTTGTTTTCATTTTTATATATGTATTTACATCTATTCACATAAATAAATAATGAATTTAACAACATGAGTCTACAAGAGTTGTTTTTGTTGGAGAATGAAAGAAAGTAAAACATTTGAATATTGAAACATAAAAATTGATTTAATTGTGTAGATTAAATTTATTGTTAGAGAACTTCAAATTTGATTGAAACAATCAAATTAAGATTTTCATGTACAAAATAAACATGTACGAAAGCTAAACTTGTAATTTCTTCAAATTGAATGAGTTGTATTTGATTTTTTTCAATAAAAAACTAGATTGAGTTTGACAAATGTTTCAATTTTATATTTTGGATAATTACTAAGTTGCTAGCCCATAAATAGCAACTCGTTTCTTCATTTGTAGCACCACATTTCAAATTGAAGAGTTATCTCGTTTCTTTATCTCCTTTTATCTTGAGTTGAGAGCAAGTATCCAATAGTTCTATTAAATATGTGTAGTTTGAGATTGCAATTCTATTGGAAACGGCAAGACCCTCAAACGACGAACAAGATGGCAAAAAACGGTCAGGTCACAGCGGTCAAGCAAATAATAAAACTTGCAAAACAGAAGCTCGTTATAGGCTGAGTCATTGAGTTCGCTCTCTTTAAGACATTTCGCGGCTCTACCGAAGTGTGAAAGCAGGTCAGGAATACTGCCACGTCGTCCCCAGGATAAAATAGCCTAAATAGAATACCCGATCAGAAATGCACCGTTACCGACCGGAACACACACTCTTTCTGACTGACTGCTCGAAAAACGGAAAGTAGAATAGGAAGAGAGGAGAGCTTTTGATTAGAGAATGGAAGGAAGTGGAAAATGAGTTGTGCTTTGAACTGATGAAGGCCACGCATTTTATAGGCTTTCAGCGTGGAACTGTCGCGTGAGAAAGATGCTTGCAACCACAGAACATGCGAGGGTGCGCCAAAAAAACGGTCGAAAGACACGCGTGTGGAGGACCAAGTTTTTCCGATTTTAATTATTAAAAGAGATAAAAATAATAAAAATAATAATATTTTTATTAAAAAATAATAATAATCACACACCTCACACCACCACCGTCCACTGAACCCAATTTCGTCTATCTCCTCACTCCCTCCAAAACATAGGTACCCTTAGGGCCCAAATCCAAAGCCCGATGTTGTAGTACAAAAGGGAGGCTTCTAAATCAAAATCTTACAATATGGGATTCTCCAACCAAATGTTGGTTCCCTCTTATTTTTGAAAATTAAATTTTCACCCAACAAATTCAATCAGAGTTAGTCGTTGTATCTCACTAAGATATTCATTGTAATTTGCTTGCAACCCGTATTAGTGAATAATTGTTTTTGGGATATTACTTATCATAAGCGTGCTTCGACTACGTTTTGAATCATTAAAGGTTTTGAGTTTTTTTTTTTCAAGTCATTGATTATTTCCATATCTAAGTCTTGTTACATCATCAAGCTTACGTTTTAGTTTAAATATTATAAATTGAGTGCACTATTTTTTAATTGTGGTATGATCAATTTGCAGTGTATTTAATTCTTATTTACCAGTTCCCCCAACAGTTTTGACACCAACTTCAAACTTTAAGAATTAAATTTAAAACTTAAAACTTTAATAGTTAAAATAGGAATTTTAAGAGTTTGAAGGTATATTTGGAACCAATTCATACTTTAGGTGCTATTTAGGAAATAGGAATGGATTAGGTTTAGAATGAGTTGGATTTGAAAGCCCATGTTTTGTTTGCTTATAATCAAAACCCGATTTGTAATCCATCCCATTTTGGATTCCCACCTTTCACTCCCCACCATTTTCAATTCCTCGGTTTACATACCACTTTGGCCTTCCCATTGGTTTGTAATAAAGTCTCTCGAATGAAGGAGTATATAAGCATGCAGCAGAAGCAGCAAGGATCAATAAGCATTCTAATTCATTAATCTTAGCTGTAAATAAAGCATGCTCATACAATAATAAGAGGGTTTCAAGTCATGCCTTTGTAGAACCTCTTGAAACTCGAATTCAACTACAAATCTTCTCCAATTCTTCTTGCGAACCACCTCAAGATCTTCCCTACTATTCTCTTGGAGCTTTAGATTGAGTTGTGTGACTCAAAATAAGTTTGAATGAAGGGAATTTGGAGAATAACACCAATGATGCAACTTGAAGAACTCTTCTTCAACCTTACAAGTTTTCAACAAAACTTCAGCAAGTTCTAATAGTTTACATGCCTGATTTCCACTTCCATCTTCTCTATTTATTGCAGAATATTCATGCATAGAAGAAGTGCAACTCATGCTTAGCGAATTTAAGCAAGAACAAGTGGAAAATTGAGTGAGCTAGTTGGTTAGGTGAGCGGAGAAATCCAACATTTCCCATTTTTGTGTTTTTCTATTTTCTAATTTCAAATTGATTTCCAAAATCAACTTAATTTAAAAAATGAAATTATTATTAATTTTACTTCACAAATTAATTTTAATAATAAAAAATTAATTAAACAATTTAATTAATTCTAAATAATTTAATATCAAATATCAAATTAATTTTACACAAATTCCACCTTCATGAATTTAATATTTAAATCATAGTTAAATATTGATTCATTCTCTAATTCTGTTTAATTATAATTTGAACGTTTCAAAATAACTTATCACGCTACTTTAAAGCTAATCCATTTACGAGCTAGTAGGGGGACCTCGTGGACCTATAGGGGCTCCAACGATCCGAGATTAATTGGCTAAACTCTTTACACCAAATTAATCCTCATTCGTTAACTAATGGGTCACTCTACTAAAGCTCATAGTTGCATTCCCTCACTGTAAATATATTATGTCCATATGATTTAACCATAATTAGTAAGTCGACCCTTCACAGGTTGTTTGTAATAATGGCTGGGTCAAATATTTGTTTTATCCCTCGAGATTACGTTTTATTTCTTAAGTTCTTACTAGTCCTCTAATGAACAATTGGTTTGTGCTCTAGTTACTAAACCAGAACCCTCTGAGCCTAGTGAGAGGGTGGGGCCCCTTGTTCAATACCTGGAATCAGTACTTAAGATAACAACCTTTCTCCTATCCCTAAATCGGGTAGGCATAAATACCGTCTTGCACCCCATATTCCCAATTATCTATCCGGTCTTACCCCTGAAATGGGAGGCTTATTGAGTCGGTGCTATTGAGTCAACTCTCATATATGCAAATTTAAGGATAATCCCAAATAAACAGGAGTTTGTAGTTAGCACATGATTAAGATTGAGTTACCTATGTCATATAAGTGAAATAGTTAGTCTTATACAGTAAACAACGTTATAAAGTAAGAGTGACTTATTTCTTGGTCCGATCCTATGCAAACTCATTGCATAGGACGCCTATACTCCTCATGTCATTACATGAACGAATCTGGATCACTTCGTTTGTAGTATCTTTACAACTTTTTGTAACAACTACAGAGTGGGCCGCATTCAATAGTGTTACCAGAATAAGGTACCCAATCTTAGTCATGTGCTGTAAATCATTTTAGCTATTTACTCGAACTTGATTCATCTCTATGTCTCTATATAAAGCTCAAGTATGCATATAATAGTCATGGATCTTAATTTATTAGATTAAGACTTTTACGTATGCAATTTATAGAATCAATAATAAGTTTATTGATCATATAATATGTTTATCTTTTACAAACTATGAGTTTTAAGACATAAAACCCAACAATACTCCCACTTAGACTAAAACTCCAGTGGATCAATATATATAAATATATACAATGTTGAGTTACACTAAGAGAATAAAAAGTATGAATATAGTAAACTAGGCATTAAATACTCATAAATTCCCCCACTTGCCTTAGTGAAAAATAGACATAATCCTATTGAGTGACCCCTGAACACTTTAGCTGAGAGGATCTTTGTAAATGGATCAACTAAGTTGTCTTGTGAGGCTATCTGTGTGACAATCACACCTCCTCTGTGTACAATCTCCCTGATGAGATGGTACTTACGCTCGATGTGCTTTCCTCTTTTATGGCTTCAGGGTTTCTTTGAATTTGCAACTGCTCCACTGTTGTCACAATAAAGGGTGACAGGCATGTGTATATTGGGAACTATTTCCAGGTCAATCAGGAACTTTTCGAGCCATACTGCTTCACTTGCAACTACATACTTAACTTCCATTGTGGACAGCAATACAACTTTGCTTGATAATTTTTCACATAATTGCTCTTCCATTCAGAATGAATACTGACCCCGAAATTGATTTCCTAGAATCAATATCGGTTTGGAAGTCAAAATTAGTGTATCCAGTAAGGATCAGATCCTTAGCACTATACACGAGCATATAATCTCTCGTTCTCCGAAGATACTTGAGAATATTCTTAACGACAATCCAATTATCATTCCAGGATTGGACTGAAATCTGCTAACTATTCCAATGGCATAGCATATATCGGGATGAGTACACAACATTACATACATTAAACTCTCTGTTGCTGATGCATATGGGATTCGTTTCATATCCTCAACCTCTTGAGGTGTCTTATTACTTTGTTCCTTAAACAAGTGAATTCCATGTCTGAAAGGCAACGTTCCTTTCTTGGAATTTTGCATTTTATACCTAGACAATATTTTGTCTATACAAGATGCTTGAGACAGTGCTAATATTCTGTTCTTGTAATTTCGAACTATTTGGATCCCAAAAACATATTGTGCTTCTCCCAAATCTTTCATTTGGAATTGCGTAGCTAGCCATCTTTTAACGTCAGCTAGAAATTCTACTTCATTCCCAATGAGTATAATATCGTCAACATACAACACCAAAAAAGTGACGGTTTTGTTAACGATTTTCTTGTATACATAAGGTTCGTCGACGTTTTGTTCAAAGCCATAAGATTTGATCGCAGTGTCAAATCTCATATTCCAGGATCTAGATGTTTGTTTCAACCTATAAAGAGATCATTAAGTTTGCAAACCTTTTGCTCTTGACCCTGTTCAATGAACCCTTCTGGTTAAGACATATAGATACTCTCTTCAAGATAGCCATTCAGAAAGGCTGTCTTGACATCCATTTGCCATATTTCATAATCATAAAATGTAGCTATCGACAAGAGTATTCTAGTTGACTTTATCATGGCAACCGAAGAGAAGGTTTCTTCATAATCTACCCCCTCTTTTTGGGTAAACCCTTATGCCACAAGTCTTGCTTTGTAGGTTTGTACCTTACCAGCTTGGTCTTGTTTCCTCTTGTAGATCCATTTGCAACCGATGAGTTTTATCTTTTCAGATTGATCTGCAAGATCCCATAAATAATTGAAATACGGTCCATGGCTTTAATCCTCGGTCTTTATCCACATCATTTATTTTTTGTTTGAAAGACAATGGATCCTCTAAGCCATCATCTGGTATGATGACTTGAGTTTCACTGTTTCAGTTAAACCCATGTACCGATCAGGCTGTTGCACAACCCTCCCATTACGACGAGGCATTCTTAGCTCTTGAGAAGGATGTGAAGTACTAGTTCAATTAACAACTTTTGTTGATGGACCTGCTCTATCAACAACTCTTATTGATTAATTTATCGTTTTTCTGGACATTTCATCTATTAATAGCTTACTACGAGGTTGGTGATTCTTTATGTAGTCTTCCTCTAGGAAAGTTGCATTTGTCGATATAAATACCTTGTTTTCCCGAGGATCGTAAAAGAAACCACCTTTTGTTTCTTTTGGGTAGCCTACAAATAGGCATACTTTCGAACAAAATTCCAACTTTTTAGGATTTTGCACCAACACATATGCTGGCAACCCCAAATTTTGAAGTGACGTAAATTTCCTTTACGTCCTCTCTAGAGCTCGTAAGGTGTTTTAGAAATACGTTTTGAGGGAACCATGTTCAACATATATGCTACAGTCTGAACTGCATAACCCCAAAAAGAATTTGGTAACTGAGCATAACTCATTATGGAACGAACCATGTCCAACAAGGTTCTGTTTCTCCTTTCTGCCATACCATTTTGTTGAGATGTGCCAGGGGCTGTGAGTTGAGACTGGATTCCATGTTCTATCAAATAGCTCTAGAATTCTAAGTCCATATACTCATCACCTCGATCTGATCGAAGAGTTTTAATATTTTTACCTAATTGATTTTCAACCTTAGCCTTATATTCTTTGAAATTTTCAAAAGTTTCAGACTTTTAGTGCATCAAGTAAATATGCTCATACATGGAATAATCATCAATAAAACTGATGAAATATTCATACCCTTCTATAACTCTAACATTTAGAGGACCACAAAGGTCTGAATGTATTAGCTCCAAGGGTCTTCGGCTCTAAGACCTTTTTCAGAAAAAGTTCTTTTATTCATCTGACTGACAGGATTCACAATGTGGTAATGAACTGTCTTCCAACTTATTTAGATGATCGTTCTTAACCAGTCTCTCAATCTTGTTGAGATTTATGTGACCCAATCTCCAGTGTTAAAAATAAGCATTTGGAGAAACTTTCATGTTCTTATGAGTCTCAGCAGTTTTAAACATATTTATGTTCAAAACGGCTTTACCTCAGTCCGTTTTAACAAATACAAAGTTATTTTCTAATTTTGCAGAACAAATTTGTTTACTTCTTGTGTTGATAAAAACTTCATCATTTTAGAAATAAACTTTATAATTTTGTTCTAGCAAACAAGAGATAAATATTAGATTCCTTTTCATAGAAGGAATGTAATAAGGATTTTTCAGATAAATGTACTCATCTCCTATAAATAATTTCATATCTCCCATTGCTTTAGCTTAAACAACCTCCTTGGTCCCTACTTTAAAGATTGTTTCGCCTTCTATCAACTGTCTCCAGGAACTTGTTTCTTGTGAGAACGTACAGACATGATTAGTGGCATCTGAATCAATTATCCAGGTTTTATCATTTTCCACTAAACATGCATTGATAACAAGCAAATCATATTTGTCTTGTTGTTCGAATATTGCATTATCATATATATTATTCAAAATTTTAGATGAGTTGGGAGATAGAGGACAACCCTCTGTTAAAACTATTTTGGTGTTATCAACCGTTAGTAATTTGTTTGTTGATATGATTTTACCGTTATCTAATTCGAAAGTGAGTATTCTAGAAGAATTCGACATCCTGAAAAATTTAAACAAAATCTAATTAGAAAATTGTAACTAAATCTAAAATCAAGTTTTAGCAAAACAAATAATAATGTACTCATAACCATTATTTATTTTCAACGATACTATAGTGAGTCAAAATACATGCTACCGAGGGGCAGTCAGATACTCCTTCATTGAAGCAAACAATTTTGGTCAAACATCATCTCCAGAATAACCATTATTCCTATAGTTGTTTAGTTACTGTTTTTGGTCAGTAATTACTAATACTTTAGTAATTCTATAAATGTGACCCTTAGTTTTCAGACGTCAAAGGTCGGCCCCAACTACGCTGGAGAGCCAAGATTGGGAATGGACCTAAGAAATCCTATCCTATTTCTAGAGTTTGAGTTATTCTGAATCCTATGTTACAACCCTCCAAGGGGATAGTCGTCGTTTAATGACTAGCAAGGACCGCTTAAAGCAAATCAGTAGGCACAACATAGGAATCTCACGGTCCAAACTAACGAAAGAGGCCGCAGGATATGTTGACACATATCCTTCACCCACTTACTATGAACTACTTCCCCCATTCACTTTATTATTGACTCATACAAACACTTTCTGAATGGAACAATCGAGGTATAATTGACACAAAGTGTTGTATGGATCTCACGGTGTGAATTTTGTGGGGACATAAAAGTTGAAATCAAAATGTATCATATACTTGATTCTTTTATTTGAACGACTTCCCTTTATTCACCGAAATCCAAATTTATGCAAATACTTTCCGAATGGAGCAGTCGAGGTATAATCGACACGAAGTACCACTTAAATCTTGATTGTGAACTCTTATGGACGTGATAGCTAAAAATAACGTATCGTATATGTTATTAATCTCCCACTAAAGTGTTCTAATAACTTTATCATATATAAGTTATTAAATTCCCACTGAAGTGTTATATTAATATGAGAAAAAGTATACTTAAGTTTTTTTCGGCTAATAAAAATAACTCTAAGTCTAAGTGGTTTATTCTAGTATAACTCTTATAATTGGATGTTAACCTACAATGTCTAAGTGATAAACCGTTTTATTACTTCACACCGCTCATGTACGCTTATAAAACCGATTAACAATACTCAATTATTCGGCCATAATCCCCAGGTAGGAGGTGTTCCACAGACCTTCAACTTAAGTACCCCCAACCTTAGACATGATTATATACCAGTTGAGTTTGTAACTGTGATTTATAAGATAGCAACCTATTTTAACTATTAAAACAAGTGTTTAACCTACGTGAGCATGCAACTTAACTTCGTTATGGATTTTAATGTCTAACTCTATTTTATTACAACTTATAAAAATTAGACATGCTTTTCATCCACAACTTGCATCAAAAGCATTAAAATTTAATATAACAGTTATATTAAATAACAAAAACCCCAAACATGCATTCATACATTATAACAGATTATAACATATACATAATGCATATAATATACTTCCTATGGTGGGATTTTAAATCTACATGGCATACTGTATTCACATTGTCGATCGTTTTATATAGGCTAACACTAAGATGTATGATTGATGATGTTCTATGCTCGAAATGATGCGATACTACCATTAGATATGCATTAATTATGGATGTTCACGTAGTATGCCATGCGTTGTCACAAGTTTCCTTACGATGGAACCAAGTGTAATTCCACCGCAAGTTTCTTGGTGTGATCCGAGGTCGAACACGGGGACTGATTTAGGTTATTGTGGTATGTTCATGATATATGCGACCAGGTTTTCAATCTTTAAAAGTTTGGTTTGTATAGGTATATAAATTGCAATAAAGTAGAATAAAGCAGTAAAGGTGCGATAATAAAATAAATATACAATAAACCTAAGCTAGATGATACAAGATACAGGCTTCATGTTACAAGATGCTGGGGTCAAGCTAACTGTGAAAGTTATGCAAATAACGTGGAATGCAGCGGCAAGTCTTATGAACAGAATAGAAAGACAAAGACAAAGAATATAACAACGCAACTTCTTAATTGTATTGAAGCTACAAATGTTATTCCGCTTTTCTCTTGGCGTACACCTTTCAATGATCGATCGCGCTCCCACATGTCTGTGGTGAAATAGTGACTAACGTAATGAATGCAAGGTTGCTTCCATGTTTGGAAGTACTGCTCGCTTTAGTTAACGCATTCTTCTAACCTTCTCTAGATAAGTCAGAATGGCATCTTCACTTCTGCTCTCATAGGTGAAGATGTCGTCTAGCATGCCTTAGCTAAACGCATTTTATATCTTTAACACAGATTAAGTACTTGGTTAATTCATATTGTTTATCAGGGAATTAAGAAGACATCGTGAAGAAAGTGATTGACAGGTGAACGAAAATAGATAGAAAATGGTAAATGAAAGCTATTGAAATATTTAATATCTCTATTAAGCGTTTGATACATGGTGTTAATGCAGAGGTAAAGAAACAGTGAAATACAACGATAAAGAGATATAACAGATACAAACAAGTGTCAATGTCTTGGCACTGATTCGATGGAGATCTGCTTGCCGGACATGATGGATTTAATGGTAGGAAGAGCTTCCCTCTCAGGCTTGCTCCACCGGTAGCAGGGATCTTTGCATAGAGCTTTCAATTGGGTGTTTGGCAGATTAGATCTGAGATTCACTTCTCGGCCTTATCTCGTCTTCTTCCCGGATTTATTCACTTAAGCACTCAGCTCAGCCTTTTCTCTCAACAATTTTGTAGCACTTACCCCGTATTAAGTAGCCTTTTTTTCCTCTAAAATCTATGGGGTATTTATAGGTGTAGGTCTTTGACTTCGGCCTTGTGGTCCTCACTGATTGTTATGGAAATTCCGAAGATGGAGGGATATTATTCCTTCTGTTATGCAATCAGACCGTCAATTCTGCACAACCGTTAGTTGTACACGTGTCTCAATCCTCCGCTTTTGCATTGCTCAGCTGCATCTTTCGATCATGGGTTCGCATGCGGTGTTTTTTTATTACCGCATGCAGTTGCAACACAGCTCTGGATCGACTGTCGCATTGCGCCGTCATTGCGATAATCGTCTCTTAATTGTTGATTGACGGGTGCAATGTGCAGAGATGCGTTGATCAGTTTCTCGTAAGCCTTGAGAACAAGCGGTGACTTGGTCTCCTGCAAATAGAGTAAAATTCGGTTTGTCTTCCATCTTTATGGTGTTAGTGGATGTAATTGCAAACATTTATAATTATTGTTATACTCATTTTCATATAATAGGTGCATATTTACTAACTTTTGGCCACAATATCTAGATAAGGTGGCATAAATAACTTGTATTTCTACAAGTTATCACACCCTCAAATTTAGATATATGCTTGTCTTCAAGTATATCTTCTACTAAGGCAATCATGCTCAATTTCTATCCTCTATTTTTGCGACGATTTGTTGCTCCAAATGTTACACTTAGGCAAATTACTTGACGTCACAATTTCCTTTTATCCTTGCTAATTCTTAGCAAGCCCTACTTTATTCTTCTATATGACAAAATTTTGCTCAAAGATGCTTTTTTAGTTTTCAAAATAGAATGTTTATCTCTTCTTTGTCAAAACAACTCGATGTATCTACATGCGATGAGCAAAAATTTGCGTCATTTCTTTATTTAGAGACTGTTGGTCATGGTTACACTCTTCGTTTTGGTTTATCCCCATGGGTGTCATGCGGACATCCAACTACAGTTGTGTGCCAATTTCAACTTCAACTTATGGGGATCAGAGGAGTTGTCTCTTGCATTCTTTTATTTTTGTTTTTGTTTCATTCTTCTTTTTTTTTTTTTTTTCATACTACGTTGTTCTTGGAAACCCACCTTCGTTTTGGCTTGCTCCTACGGGTGTCATACGAACATCCAACAACGAGCAGACTCCTTTTACAACTAAACTCTTATCAGGTTGGGATAGTTTCGAGGTTTTCCCTTGCGCTGATATTAGAGTTTTGCAAAAAAAAAAAAAAAGAAAGAAAAAAAAAAAGAAAAAGAAAATGGACACATTTTCTTAAATACAGCATAATCTTGATCTCATTTGCTCAGACCTTCCCCACCCCCAAATTTAAAGATGAGCAAGGTCCTCATTGCATTGTTTAGAGAGACTAGACAAACACTTAGAAGAAAATTTCAAAAAGAAGGTTTGAGCAGAACTTTGAAAGATAAAAGGTAAAGTACTGCTAAACTAAGAATTGACTAAGTGTTAATCAGAATTCATTAAGTATGGAAAATGTTTCTAAGTATAAACATGTAATACATCTTAGCAACACAATGAAGATCATAAAAATAAGAGATTTAGAACGTCACAAAAATTAGCAAAGGAAGATAAAGAAAGAGGCACAGGCAAAAAATGGAGTGAATATATACTCTGATTGTATTGACTATTAACAAAGGATATAGATAAATTACAAATGAACGCATTACAAAAATTTTCTATTGCCTGTACAAGAGTCAAAGAATTTGATTACTTTACAAATAATAAATGAATTGAATACAAATAAAGAATGGCCGCATAAAAAAAATATTCATATTGGAAGAGGGTGTAAACATTAAGGTTGAGGAGCAGGGGGATCCGGCAGGGGATGTTGAGGCGATGCAACAGGAGCATCATCAAATGTAAGTGCTACCTTAGATGCGAAGGCACCATTGGACCATGCAGATAGGCGGTAAGAAAGTTGAAATACTCTTGATTGCACTCCGCTATCTGTCTCTGCTGCAGGAAGATCCTATGCATATTGCGCTGCATATTAATGAGTGCCTCCCTTAAAGTCGCAGCACTGTGTTGAATCTCATCAATGCACTCCATTACTACCTCAAATCGTTGATTGAAGAAGTGATGCTGTTGAGAGATAAACTCTTGCTGTTGAGAGAAGAGGGTTCTCATTTCAGCTAACTCAGCAGCCATGGAGGTGAAGGATGGTTGTGCTTACGATGTCTCGCTAGCGCCGTTTTGGGGTTAGGCGAATGTGCCTTCACCCAAATCGTGTGGATCATCAACTTGGGCGGTGGGATGGTGGGTTATGGTGATGAAATTGTTGGTGAAGGTGGGGTTGATGGGTAAATAACAGGAGAGTTGAGGACAAGAAGAAGGTTTGTAAACTGCTCGTGTAAGGGGGAAGAGGGTTGCGTTGGCGAGCTCGGAGGGCTTGGAGGTCAGATGACTAAGGGAAGAGGGTTCATAGGTTCAGGATTTTGCGTTGGTGATTCCTGAACCTTATATTTTCCCT